>NC_088859.1:1046613-1279113 GCF_963853765.1 Magallana gigas | reverse complement strand
GATCAAACACTACTGTATAACATATGAAAAAGATAAAATACATTATTATTTCTAGTTCTAAAATGTCAGGGTGTCTCCAAGGGGGCATAATCTTACAATATAATTTTACGCGCAATGACACAAAGAGCAAAAATAAATTAAACGGTTTAGGGATGAGGATCTCAGATCTCAGAAGTTAACAAAATATACAGTGTATCATATCATTTCCTATTTCATAAAGGCGGGGGGATGGGGGGGGGGGGGTTTAAAGACAACACCTGGGGGTCATTAATGTACTTTACACCAGTTGATGCATCATAATGACTTTAGAAGATATTTTGTATTTTCCTGTTTCGTGGGGTCAGAACAGTCCCATAAGGTCATGACCTACATTGTATTTGATGCATTATAATACATTAAGAAAGAAATACTCCTTCCTTCCTATTATTACTCATATAAAAAATATAAGTGTCTACACTTACTTACATATGTAATACACAAATTTAATAAGAAATTGTTTATACAGGGTCAATATGGGGTCAACTCAACAGTGCATGCAGTCTGACAAATGAAAAAAATAACTTTTGCAACTAAAATGACAGAAACTTTACAAATGCGATCGGATAGGTAACGATGATAAGCTTATTTAAATATTAAAAGATGATGATACAGTATGCTGTCAAAGGGAGATTACATTTAGAAAGTGAAAGTAGAACCTATATACATGCGTATGTATGCTGGCAGGAATCCCATGCTGGCATCTTATTATATTGTGCTACTGCTACTAAATGTATTATGCTTACCTAAATTGGTCAACATCATAATGATAATCCAATTAAAACACAATAATGAATTCCTTTAGCTGATCTTAACTACCGTAATCCTTTTCTGCATACGGAAAACACAGACATGTATGTATGGGTGTTGCTAAAACGCGGAACGGAAAACGGAACGGAATGGAAAATATCATCACGTTTATCGCTTAAAAAGGGTATAGACTGGCCAGAAACAATTTACTTTGTATCTTTTATTTATATCTAATGAATGATTATCAACATGTTGCTATCTTATTAATATTCATATAAATGTCTATCAATTATAGCATTGTATTCATTCGGCTTTAGTTGAGTACGAAACGGAAAAATCAAATGTATACGAATTGTGAAACATTAACATGATTAAACGAGCAAATTAGCTATATAACTTTTTACTTATTTCTCTTATATGGTATTGCTGGCATATTAGCGTAACGTACGCAGTTAGTGAAAGCGTTTTATGCGTGTTTTGAGTATGTTTATATTATTTTCAAATATGATGTACATGCATGTATATACTTACATCAAAATTGAATTTTCGGTGTTCTAGACGATCTTTTATCATACAGACGATACAGTATCATTGAGATGGAAGAAAAAAACTGTAGGACTGACGACATTAAAAAATTAAAATACAGTAAGCATTAAAATACCCGGGTCAACTCAACAGTGCATGCAGTCTGACAAATGAAAAAAATAACTTTTGCAACTAAAATGACAGAAACTTTACAAATGCGATCGGATAGGTAACGATGATAAGCTTATTTAAATATTAAAAGATGATGATACAGTATGCTGTCAAAGGGAGATTACATTTAGAAAGTGAAAGTAGAACCTATATACATGCGTATGTATGCTGGCAGGAATCCCATGCTGGCATCTTATTATATTGTGCTACTGCTACTAAATGTATTATGCTTACCTAAATTGGTCAACATCATAATGATAATCCAATTAAAACACAATAATGAATTCCTTTAGCTGATCTTAACTACCGTAATCCTTTTCTGCATACGGAAAACACAGACATGTATGTATGGGTGTTGCTAAAACGCGGAACGGAAAACGGAACGGAATGGAAAATATCATCACGTTTATCGCTTAAAAAGGGTATAGACTGGCCAGAAACAATTTACTTTGTATCTTTTATTTATATCTAATGAATGATTATCAACATGTTGCTATCTTATTAATATTCATATAAATGTCTATCAATTATAGCATTGTATTCATTCGGCTTTAGTTGAGTACGAAACGGAAAAATCAAATGTATACGAATTGTGAAACATTAACATGATTAAACGAGCAAATTAGCTATATAACTTTTTACTTATTTCTCTTATATGGTATTGCTGGCATATTAGCGTAACGTACGCAGTTAGTGAAAGCGTTTTATGCGTGTTTTGAGTATGTTTATATTATTTTCAAATATGATGTACATGCATGTATATACTTACATCAAAATTGAATTTTCGGTGTTCTAGACGATCTTTTATCATACAGACGATACAGTATCATTGAGATGGAAGAAAAAAACTGTAGGACTGACGACATTAAAAAATTAAAATACAGTAAACATTAAAATACCCGGTAATTTGTTAAACTAGTAATTTGTGAAATTAGTATTTTTAGCAATGCAATTTTGTTTACGTTTGCATTACAAAGCATGCAGTTGTTTATTCCAGCAGCTATATACATATGATCCGAATAGAGAGCTCTAGACGTTGCCTGGTTTGATTTTCCGATTATATATTGGGACTATAGTCTGTCGATCCCAAAATATTCATGCAGCACATTTGGACGATTTATAATGGAAAATGTTGACATCTTTGCTCCATTTGGAAGTCACTCAGAAGACCTTGCACAATTTTTCAACACTATCATCCGGGTCTGTTAAAATGCAAAACCCCGTAGACTTCTTTATTTTTAGCCATGTATTTATACCAGCTGATAAGCTAGAGAGGACGTTTTAAAGAAAGAATAATGAGAATGTTTAATGCTTCTAAAAAAGAAACGCTTGAACCCTGAGGTATATATAAATATACAGCAAAAAGTGAATCGAGGATATTTTGGGACAGAATATAGTGGTCAATGCATGTACTGTTAATTTTGAGGAAATAAATATTCTTGAATAAATAATCTAATATTGCTAATCTTTCAAAAAAAAATTAAAAAGGTACATAAAGTATATCGTTTTAGCATACTTAACAAATCTATGAGGTAAATAACACTAGATAAGATTTTCCGTTTTCCTTCCGTTCCGTTTTCCGTTCCGCGTTTTAGCAACACCCATGTATGTATACACGTGAACCCATCTAATCGAAGAGCTGGGTAAAACTAGTACCCGCTAATGAGACATGCAAACCTGTGTTGTGTACGTAACTTCAGACAAAGATCAGTCATTTGTAACATGCATGTATTTTTATGAACTATTCTTCAAATCCACTTGCACTATTTTATTAGGTAAATAACAGCTTTAATTAAGGTGGTGCAGGACACCTGCATATTGTGATGTACATGTATACTTCCTATTGAGATAAACAATAAAGTATGTTGAATATTGATTAAATATTTACCCCAAAAATAATGTTACCTAACATTGAAGCGCAATGGGTTAGAGCGTTTACATGTCTGTAAGAGCATTGGGGTGCAAGGTGTATTTTTGGTAATTTACGAATTTTCATGGGGAGGGGGGGTCTGGACCCCTCACTCCCACCCCTTCTCTAAATCTGTGCACACGATGATGTTCATGTAGGCACACAGAAGCAAATCTAAAACCGGCAACCGCCACGGGGAGGGGGCATAATTTAATTTTTAATTTTGTTTGTAATAATTATATAGACCATTATACTTCCTATAACATAAAATGTTAAGATTATTGATTAACTGAAAATTCACTGCAAACAGTTCTACCCCAAATTGCACATAAAGTGCTGCTCATGTCACGATGTGTATTATCATATGGGCAGAGATCTCATCCTTCAGTTATGAAAATTATAATTTTTAAATGTATTACCGGAGTTTGCATGTAGCCTTCATTTTTAATTAAACTGGTACAAAACAGTGTTATTTAGGGACAAACAATTGGTGCGGGTATTACTGTCTAATGACAGCATCTAGTTTGAATTTATATATGCATAGCATGTATATTACAAATTGAAACTAAAAGATGTTTCATCTATTCAGTTAACTTTTAATCGGCCGATTTCTCAGTTTCTATTTTTCGACTTGAAATACAAAATAGCACAATTATCGTTAAGAAGACTTGAAACATGCACATGTAATAAAATTTAATTTAGAATTAATTTAATAATCAAGAAAACATATTAACATTTCTCTTTTCTTAAGCTGACTTAAAATATTTTTACGTTGTATTCAATATTTCTTCAATATAACTTAACAAATTGGTCAACAAAATAAAACTATTCTCTACTTTCAGAAATTTGAGAATATTCACAAGTAATAAATAAAATGGCAGCTATCAATCAAACATATAAATAATTTTAAGATGCACACTAAAAGAAAAATATGACAAAAACGACTGCAGTGCTTTTTCATATACGAAGACATTTTGTTTTTTTAATGCACTAACAAAAAAGAAATTATGTGATTCTTAAATAAAAAGTCTATAAACAAAAAACTCAGATCTTTATTTTACAAAATGTTGCTATAAAACTGCTTAGTTCTACTATTCTTTCCTCTCTAAAGTTGTTTAAGTGGAGCAAATATATCATACTAAAATATGACTGTATTACTGTGATGTTGACGAGCTTCCTTTCTATTCAATAGCATATTTAGTTACACAATAGTACTGTTCCTTAATTTAAGCTTTTGATTCCATGTCATTATTATCAGCTGACTTTCATCTAAACACACTGATACATGTATATTTAAAGCCTTCCGCAAGAATATTTCAAAATAAATCATATACGATTCATTCCAGACACCTTATATATATTCATATATCTAATTAAACATTTGTAAATACGTTTAATATTATCCATCGTAACGTAAATTTTCTTTTTGTTATGCACAAATTGATACATGGATGTCTTTTAGAAATACGTATTAAAACATTTTGAAATAAAAACTTCTAGTTTATTGTGTAAGTGTGATTAACTTACTTACTCCTTTCTGATTAGTTTACAAGATTTAATTGATAATACGAATACCATTTATAATATGAAAGAAAAAGACGTATATTTAATAATAATAATTTTCATTCTATAGTTATATTATACATAAAGTAACGTTGCAGCAGATGATTATTTTGTCAACATTGTATTTGTTTAAAAAAAAAGAAAAAAAGAAAGGTACGTGGTATATGCTACTCTTCAAAAATGATAACTTTCATCGGTTGTGCACATATGTATACATTAAATAGGCAAAATTTTATTCATATTTCCTTCTAGCGAAATGTTTTTGAAACACTAAAAGGAAATTTGCTCATTACTTTGAATTCGACAAATTGTGGTTTTGATTTACACATTTATATTCCATAGATATATATATTTCAAAAGTAACAGATCAATTAGTTGTGTTTAATTTATTCAGTTTATAATATGGTTTTGAATTTATCCATTTATATGCAATAAATGTATATTTCAAAAGTAACAGATCAACCAGTTGTGTTCTATCTATTCAGTTATATATAACTGTCATATGATCTGTTGACCTTACATGTTGTGTAAACATTATTTTTAATTGTATTATATACTTGTATTGGGAGAGGGCGATCTAAGTTTTTGAACTTGTGTCCAATCCCTGTTGTAATTTTTGTACAATAAAAATATGTTCAAATCAAATCAAATCAAATCATCTATTCAGTTCATATTGTTGAACATTTTTGTATGTGTGCAAAATCATTTAAATTTTCATTCTACACAAAGGAAGATGCAATTAAATCCCTATTTGCTAAATAACAAAGTCATACAGTACAGGCGATCTACAGGTAACTAATTTAAGTCTATGTTTTAAAAAGAAAATAATTGATGGAAAACGTATAACGAAATCAATAGTGACGACAATACGTAAACTTTATTACAAAACATCTTACGACTGATTTTCATCATAGGAGAAGAGGTTTCTTGTGAATTTGGTGAGAAAGCGTGTGAAAGCGTGTGAAATTGGTCAGAAAGCGCTCTTGGAAATACCTTTAGTCAGTAGTTACTTACAAAATTGCTACAACAACATGTACCTTGTTCAATGAAAACAAGGAATAGTCTTTTACAATTCTATATCAAAACAAAATATGTACAAGCATAAAAAATGTTATAGGGTTTGAAAATGTTTCCTGTCAGTGCCAGTTATGACCTCCAATCTTGTCATCTAAAGAACCAGTACCACAACACGACCTTGTCATAGCGTTGAATCGGATCGACTTCCCTCGATCCAAAAGCGTCTACAAGAAAGAATCGTCTTTTGGCCTTAGCTTAGTGTAAAACAATAATAATCTATTATGATGAAATCCGTTTCATACAAAAAACATAATCAATTGTAAAAACGTGACCCCCCCCCCCCCCCCCCAAAAAAACATGAAAAAGCTCATTACTTGCAAGCTTAAACTGAAGACCCAAACACGTGACTAGAATTTTACATAAACCATTCAAACACACTTATAGCTAGTGGAAAGTTAAATTGTAAGACATCCGTCTTCTTAACTACCTTGAGGTGCAAACGCAAACTTAGGAACCACTAAGTCTACGCGTAGTTTCACCAGCAGTTAATTAAAAAACGTGATCGTATAGGTTTGTCAAAGTTACAACATCAAATAGCAGCCCAAATTAATGAGCTCAAATCTAATTTTATAAGCTTAAAAGTTAAAGATCTACCTTATCATCATTTTACAGAAGATTATATAACATTTTACTAATGATTGATAGTTCCGGCTAGTTAGGCCCATCTACGATAATCATGAGTGAACATTTAGTGTTTAAATTCCAGAGTTATATTCCTTTTTTAAATAAAGCAACAAAACTGTTAGAACTGTCTATCAAAGAGTATGGATGCAGGTTTTGAGTCTCACACATGAGTATGATGCATCGCTTACGCATAATACTAAAGGACTATAGTTACGCATGGCTTTAGGGTTACAAAGTTTAAATAGATAGTACAGGCATTACATGGCAAGTTTGCAGTATCAGGGCTATCGCTGCAGACACAGGATCGCCAAAATGACAATTTGTTGATAGCTTGTGTATATATTTTCAATTTGGTGTGCCCGAATTCCGTACCTGATTAACTAACCTCATATAGGACGAAGAGTATTTAAATGCAGGTCTCCTGCCTGAGTATGACGTATCGCTTACGTTCAATGTTAAAAGGTCATACATATATATATATATATATATATATATATATATATATATATATATATATATATATATATATATATATATATATAAGAATATGCATGACTTCTTGGTTTAAAAGTTATATAAAACAAGCGATACATGACTCAGTATAGAGTACCAGAGCAATCGTTGCAGACACAGAATCGCAAAATATGACAACTTGTTTATAGACTCCCTATTCAGATATTATTGTGTCCACATTCTCTTCTACCTGGTTGCATAACATCATTTAGGAATACTGCACAGTGCTACAAGAATCACAAAGTTTATTCTGTTAGTCATCATAGCATCAATTAATTGCGCAGTATCAAGGTATACATAAGTATCATAGTGACCAATTTGTAATACTAACAATGCAAGGTCATAGCATGGCTATCTGGTTACGAAATGCATTTTAAACATGTTTAGTAATGCAAAAATGTCAATAGCTGTTGTTCACACATGGTGGGCATTCTGTCCATCTTTATTGGTACAATAATTTATTATAATAGTTATTGGAAAATTGCGCAACCCAAGATAAACTTGAAATTCCCTTCTACAGCTTTTTGGCAACATGAACTGAACATCGTGCTCCTAACAGGATATTCTTTATATTTCGAGGGTCAAAACAAGGTGAAAAATCAATATGCAAATACAAAGACGACATTGTTTATGAAAGAGATTCTTTAGAAACGTCATTTTTGTTTTTGTTTTTACATAAAACACTTAACGAAGCTTGTTTTCACCTTGACAAAGAAATAAACTTAACTGTAACAATCACAATTTTTAAAAAAAAATGATTTTTTTTTAACATTTCTTCTCTGCAATAGTAACTATTAAAAAAGATAAAGATGATTGGAATCAATTACTTGTGATGAAATCTAAAAACTAGAAAACGGTATTTTTCTAGACGTGCTTCATTGCAATTATTTGTGATTAATTTTAGTCACCTCTTTAAACCTTATATTAACCCATGATAATTAGTAAGTAATGGATGACATCTATAAAACTGGAAGCGTTTATCAAATGTAGCAAAGACCAGTTGGTGTGTTCAAGATCGAACATGCTACGTAAGGCGACGTATCAGCTTCGCTCTGATACGCAGATGTTCGAAGTCTGAATTCAAATGCTCAGTATTAAATTTAAAATGGCTACCTAAGTTACCACTGATATTTTGATCACCCTTTCATTTATCATGAATTTTAAAGAGACAGTACAGCTGAAAGCACATGTGTGAATAACTTCAGATTATTAGGAAATAAGAAATAACGTTGATTGTAACAGTTAAAATATATAAAAATCCCTTTCACGTACCTACATGTAAATAATGTAATTATAAGCTTCCGGAAATTTAAGAGTCGTACAAACCGGAATAATCTTATAACGTTTATTTGTACCACGTGGATTTTGATTGACAGTAATTGACACGTGCCGAAAACTACAAGATCTTCGCCTGACTACGATCTTCATGGTATACGAGGTAAAAAGAACTATCTAAACGGAACACATCTTCACTTTCTCGACAATATATTAATGGTTTACCAATTTTGGTTCATTTTAAAATGAACAGATATAGATATGTCAAATAACCCCTCAAGGGGCCTCACTTGCAAAAAAGAATTTAGGTTGTTGACAAATCATATGATAGCACGCAAAATACATGCTTACAATATCATAATTGTGTTTTTTTTTAAACCTTGAACAATGATTACCTGGTAGAAGTATAAAAGACATCTTTATACCAACAAGCATGGCCAGGAGAATCTTTGCGAGCCCTGCATGTGTTTTGTTTACAGTAAATACGCATGCGTAATAGGATAGAAGGCTTAACCCCGTGACATGTGGCGATGTATATAGTATAGGTTACTGAGTATGCCTAATTACTAATTGTAATGAAATAATTAGATTTATTTCACGGAGAATTCTGTAATTTTCTGAAAGTTAATACATTTATGAGTAGTACAAAAATACCGAACCCGATCGGAAAATTTTTCAAGTCGGTTTTTTGATAAGATGCGCCGTACTGTCTCTTTAACTTTTATATTTCTGCTTGAAATTAAGAAATATTGTCGAATGTTCTCAACTTCAAATTAGTAAACACTTTGTACTTTGGATAGTTGCAAGTGTAAAGTTTGTTTACTTTCAAAGTATGACATAGTTCAAAAGTTACTCATGTAAGTTTTATTATCTTAATCAGATTTCAATGCATAAGTTGTAGACTAGTTAGAGAAATGAAATAGTGAAGATAAAAATTGAATATAATTTTTTAGGTTTTTGAATATAATGTCAATAATATTTCCAAACATCCTTCAAGTTCATTGTGTTTTGTCGATAATGCTTGTTGATGTTGTCAGAATATAAATAAACATATTAGCTCCGTAATTATATCAAAATGTACATAACATTATTTTATTAATCAGTTAAGTCTTAGAGTGTAGACCTTTATATTTTCGATGATGCAAAATTCAAACATATATACTACATGTATTACAAACAAAAGTAATGACAGATCTATTGTGCACCTCATTGCATTTGTCTATTAGATAGTATTTACTTCATTCAAGTTAAAAGATGTATCCATTTTTATGTTTTTCGATCCTCATTTTGTTTATGTAGTTAGGGCGTGAATAAAATATAATAACTGTAAGTGGATCGTAACAGTCGAATCGCTTTGGTAACCACCACTTGTGTCACAAAAAGGTTGCATGGAAACAGTGTTCCTCTTAATGATGTATTCACAATAACAAAATCATATTTCCTATTTGCTGATATGCGTGAGAAAGTTAAAATGAAAATGGTACCGTATGCTTTTGAGAAGTGGATTCGTCAAAATCTCCAGATATAAGTCCAAAATGCATGAGTCTTAGAAAGGGTAATGTACTCAAAGTCGGCGAGCTCAGTTCTAGATATATTTACGTAGATACAGAAAATTGATTCTGTCTGCATGTAGAAGACATCATGGGATGTAGGAAAGTTTTCTTTATTCATGCATTACTGTGTACCCTGTAGCTACGATGCACGGTTTAATAAGCAGTCATTATAATTTGATTTTTTCAAAATTTAGAGTTTAATTAATATTATCTTTTCATTATAAATCAACCACATTTAATTTTTTGTCACATCACAACATATAGCGATGTTGTTTTCACATACACAATACATTTTAAGGGATTCAGTAATTGTTATTAAACATGTAACAAAAGATATATGGAAGTAGGCCATCCGTGCCATAATATTATGTGTATTGTTTCTAGAAAACGGAAAGTGATGAAACTGAATCTGTTTTTGCAAAGCTTTACTCGCTAATAGTTTCAATAGAGTTCACTAACATTGAAAGAAAGATAACTTTCCGTATACATAAACGGCAATTAATTCTGATTTAAATACACTTCAGATGTTACTTTTTGAACCGCATTGTAACATATTTATAAACATAGAGACAGTTAAATATAAAATACAAGTATCAAATTTACTTTTGAAATAGATTTTCTTTGTTTGCCAACAACGATGTTTTTGTGAAATATCAAATAGAAAAGCTAGTTTGATATGTCTGTCAAAGTGACTGACAAAGATGGATAACTCTTTAGTTTCCTAACTTTCATGGAAAACTGCATTGTGAAAAGAAAGTGTCTTGAATATATTTAACAGAAAAACTATGATGGTAAACATATAAAAAAATCAAGTCTCTGCACAACAGCATAAATGATTTATCAAAAACAATATTTTTAAGGATTTGTTAAGACGCATCACTTAGAAATAAAATCTTATCAATTAAAAACTTCATTGTGAAATTTCCATATTTGTGATCATTATTTTTTACAAATACAACTATCTTTATTGATTGTACATCAACTGTTAATTTGAATCATTTGTTAAGCAAATCAACTTTCAAAGTTACTTCGGTTACTATATATTTTTCTTAAACATGGTCAAGTTGAAGGGTATTTGTTATCTACATTATCTATACTGAACCAAAATTCTACATGTTAGTGTTCGTCCAGTATAATGTATTTACTGTATAAAATAAGCACATTTGCTTGTTTTCTCGTCTGATTTACACCTAATTTTCAAATACCGAGAAATAATGTTTTCGCCTTGACATCTGGTTGCAATCTGAGACCTTGACCATTGCTAAATACATGTATCACATACACTTCCGGTTTGGTTGAATTTCGCTCAGAGATATTGGATTATGTTAAGTTTTCGATGGAAATGACAATACACACATGGACGAGGAAAAATATATTTGAGGAATAAGAAATCATTTAGAAAATGACCCCTTATTAATTATATTTATATGTATAATTTTATGCCATTGTACGATTAAATTTTTAAATATAAAAAGCAAACCCCGGTGGCCCCTCAATTATACGGTATTTGAAGTTATGGGTTTTATAGTACAAAATCGATACGTAGTGTTATCACGGGCAAAGACACTGGAAAATGTAAATTTATCAAAAAAATCGTTTCCTTCGTATTGTTTAATATTCAAAACCAAGTCAAGAACAAAAAAGAAACAGAAAATTTAAAGTGAACGCTATCTGTTGTAGAGACAATGCAAACACCAAATTGAATATTCAAACGGATTTGCATGTTTCTCTTTTTAAAATAATCATTTCGGCTATAGTAAGTGGGTTTTTTTAATCTATCACCAAACACTAAAATCATTCGCAAAAATGCCAATTATTTTAGGCACGCGCAGAAATGATGTTTTGTGAAGGGTAATTGATGTCAATCGTTGTTGTCTTGTTTTGTGAAGGGGAATTGATGTCAATCGTTGTTGTCTCAGTTTGATCCGCGTTATGAAAAGCCATACCGTTTTCGAAATTTTGAAAATTTCACATTTTCTCATTTGGTAGTTTTTAAGTTATTTCATTTATCAGAATAAACATTTAGAAGTTTTGTTGAATGTATATGAATGCATTGGAAATTTATTAATAATTTGTTTTTGAAAGTTCTGCTTCACAACAGCTCACTTTATATATCCTCCGTTACTGTAATGCATTATATAATACACAACTTGCAACAATGTGCACGAACGTTTCTTCTGATACAGAAATGACAAAGTCTTTATTTCTTTTTAGCATGAGAAATTGCAATAACGTCTCGTCAATGTTACAATCAAATATTCACACTACTATTTAATTACATTTGATAGTTTAACAATATATGCATGCATGGTTTAATAGGTATAAATTGCGATCTGATTTGACTGGTGAAAAACGACGATTTGATAGTGTTTTATGGATGTTAATATTGTATTTTTTCAATGACTTATAACATATCATTCACACTTTTCTTAACAATATAACTATATACAAGTTTCATTGAAAAGAGAAACAAACTTTGTTTCATAAACTAACACCAGTTTTAAAAAAAACTGTCAATGATACAATGGGAATGGAATTTGTCTTAAAATGTGGTGACCTATATTTCATCTATAAGTCGGCATGAAGGTTTTCGTCGGATGTGTTTCAATCCTTGTGCAAGTGCGTCATATAAGTAGATATACTGCTCCTGTAGAATATGATAAAATAAATGTTAACCTTGAGTAAAACTTGTTTTTTATGTTAGGTTTTGAAAGTTAGCGTTTGACTTTAGACTCACTTTGGTTTGAATGGAATGAGCCCTCTGCTGTCTGAGTTTAGAAACACAATTGATGACATCAACACTTTCCTTTGCTGCTCCTTCGTCCAATAGGTAATCCAGGGCTATAAAGGTACCAGTTCGACCGATTCCAGCACTAGGATATATCCAATACATTTGTCTTACAGTTTATTAGAAATGAAATTCAATGGAGTTTTTATTTTAAAAAATTCGTATGTTATAAATAACAACAGATCGTAAGTTATTTTGTTTATTAATCTATGAGTGTATTATTTATTTAAAAAAATTAAAAATCTCAATAACGTTGAAAATAAAATTCATTTTTATCCATGTTTGTTAATGTTTAAAATTCAGTGCAACACAGTATAAATTTCCACATATTGCTGAAGGTTACCTGCAATGAATGATGATTGGTCCGTCTTGCTCAGGTCGGTCATTCTTGACCAAGTCTCGGAAACGCAAGAGACTGTCAACGGTTTCCGGAACCCCGCGGTCAGGCCAGCCTGTGAAGTGGAACTGGGTCACCGCCTTAACTACATCATCCTGTAGTAGAACAAATGTCTGTTTAGTACATTTATAAAGTTGATTTCAGCATCGTCTTTATTTTAAAATCTGTCTTGCTTTGATCCTTTTTGTGTTGCATTTTTTCTCAGCATTTAAGAATGCGAAAATACAAAATACTCGTCAGGATGACCTCATATTCATCCGGGTAAAATAGCAGAAAAAAGGTATTTTAATATTTAAAAATTATTGTTATTAAATGTATATATTTATAGGAGTATAGCTAAAGATTCGTATCATAGCTTGGGATGATTTTACCTGATGCATAGTCATATGCCTGATTGTGTACATTTCATATTCTTCTTGTGATTCCAATCTAACTACAATATCCCCAAACTCCATTACGTCGTTCGGCCAGTACTTTAAGCATTTCATCTGAAAAAAAGATCAGAGGGACAAGGTATATCAGATCAAACTAATCTATTCAAAATCTTACAAAAATGAATAGACATATAATCAATATCAAAGTTTTTTTTATATTGATAGTAGTGCTTGCATCGTTATTTTTTCGTATATGATTTTTCATCGTATTGGTAGATACTCTACAACAGGGTTAACCATGGTATCTGCTATGGTTCAATGTATATGTTCTATGTTCTAAGTCTATGCAAGCTGTGATCGAGGTCAAAATCGGGAGCTGAAATAACGAACTTTTATTGCAGGGTTTTTTTTTTTTTGGAAAACGCCTACATGGCAATGAACACTCTTACTAGTATGATCACAGTGTTTCCATTTGTGTCATGGAAAATTCCGAAAGGTGGACTAATTGGAAGCAAGACAATTAAAAATTATATGTATCTTTTAGGAGCATGGATGGGAATACTGTGCTATAAAATGTTTGATAGTTTTGATCATTAAATGTGATCAAAATTAAAATATTATTCATATCTTCAACCGGTAAATACATTATTATTTTCTGTTAACAACACTTATATTTATTAAATATCTACACGGTTTGAATAATTAAACTAATTGCACATATTGAATTGTCTCTGAACAAAATTTAATAGTTTAGGTAAGTCCATGTCTTCGTGTTTCCATGTTCACTTCAATGTCAAGCTATCAATCTTACCGTATCTCCTTCAAACAAGTTTGTCAGCATTACAATTCGTGAGCTATTTTCTTGCCATGCCATCTTCCAGAAGTCATCTAGCGTTTCAGGAGTAAATGGACCTAAAAAGAGATTTCACAGCTTTCTTTCAAAACAAACAAGAACATTGTTGACTAAATATTAATGTTTTTTTAACATATTTACTAGAAATAAAAGGATAACACTTTTTTGCGTCTTAAAAGAAAGTTTCTTATTCTATTGAAAAGTAATGTTAAAACAAGTTAATAATTAGTATTTTTTTTAAAAAAATTCTACATACAGGTCTATCAAAAATAAGCTGTGATGTAAGGACCAGTTTACCTTGAGCTGCAATGTAAGCACGTTCCACTTCTACTCCCTAAAAGCAAAGAGCAAGTGGGATGTGTATCGTTTAATGTTTTATTTTGAAATATATATTCCTAAGTTTACGGTAAAAAAAACGTATTTAAGAATGACTTGGCCACTTGATAAATGACAGACATCAATAGAAAAATTAAGGACATGTGATTATATAATAATGCCAAGATATAACTGGCAAGATAAATATGATAGTGACTAATGTATTGACATTAATAAACTTGATTTAAGAAAAAAATTAAGCACACAACCAGTCTACCTTAAGTAGGTACGCGTTATTAAATATCTTTTTGTTAAAAAGATTGTTTAAAGATGACGGGATGAATGAAAGAAAATAAAGGATTAAGCCATTTCAAATTAGAAAAACGTAAATAAGATTTTTGTGTTTTCATTACCAAATTTTCCAGAATGACAAAGTCTTAACTTAACAGTACATTAACATAATTACAATTTGCCCATGTTATCTAAGCGTGATCTTGACCCTTCTTTGTTTACAGTCTAAAGATTTAACTATGCTTGAGTTATGATTTGAACGAAATTTTTACACTAGAAAATATAATTTGGTGGTGACTTAATTGATTTTTGTGGGTTAAGTGTCTGTCAGTTAAATGTCTTTCTTAAAATAATCAAAACAATTATATAAATTCAAAAATGCATGTAACACTCATCATTTTAGCATGTTATGTCTAATGCACTGTCTCAAAATTATAGCTTTTTCATATGATAATTTCTATTTCTGAACCTCAAAAAAATTTCTATGTACTATGCAATTGAAATTTTGCTATACAATTGTCAATCACTGATGGGTATCTATTGTATTTCAAAAATCACATGACCTGTAAAGTCTACCTTTCAAAGGAGACATCTTAAAATATATATCTTTGAAGTCACTTGATTGCTATATTCCATACAGAATTATAAAATTTATAATTAAATGCCAAATGATACAGACGTTAACAGTTTTCCTTGCAGAAATATTAATGAAAATTGGCTATTTTAATAAAAACATTTTATTGACATACTATCAGTTGAAATGAATTTTGTGGTGTACAATGGTCAAGTTGTATGTATGTTGAGCTATATCGCTTTGTCAAAATTCAGCATTATAAATATAAACTAATTTATTAATAGCTTCAACTATATTTGTTTGTCGCAAGTTTGTGTTTAAAAAATTGGCGTTTCCGAGTCGTGACATTGTGAGAGTGAATAAAGTTTAACTCTTGGACTAACCTCAACATAACAAGCATTAATATAATCATTGCTTCCTTCTTCTCCGGATGTGTTGAGGACAACTCGGCAAAAATCATCTAAAATGGAGTTTTATGATTAGTATATCTAAAACTTCCTTGTCATTTGTGAAATTGCATAGTTACTCAAAGTAATAGAAATTACACGAAGTCAAAAACAAGGCTAAGATTTGCAGGAAAATTGTCATGTTGAAACATCTGTAATTTTGTTGACATTCATCTTAGTTTCAATAGACATTTTAATACTTACAAGGATAAACATATCTATAGCGATTCTTTGAAACATTATCTTTCTGGACGGCTACTTTGTACAATTCCATGAGCCCCGTTGGTATTTTCTGAAAAAGGAAATGACAATTTCCAGGGTACAATATGGACTTTAATTTTGTTTTTTCCTAAAGTATACAATTGTTTGGCATTCACTTTAAAATTACAATGCCACTACTCTGTTTAATACATGCATTGTTTATTTACAAATAAAGAATATGCTATAAGTACCGAGAATTCCTCTTCTTCGTTGATTTGGTTTTCACGCCTAATGCCGTGATATTTCACAAAATCATCGACAGGTACTCTATAAGCTATCGTATTAGTATACTCCACGTTCAGCCTCTCCATACCGTCTTCAACTACATCATCAGCATCTGCAATTTCCACTAGAAATATAGAGTTGGCTCCGTCTCCAAAGGTTGGATGTGGTTGTCGTTGATCTTCGTGATCGTTCTCTCCTTCTGGTTCGGCAACTTGTCGAAAATGTTCAAGATGGAACCTTTTAGTTTCCCTCATTATTTTCAATCTGAAATTAATGATCAAAAATAAATATAATTCTGTATATATTTAGTTAGTTTTCTATGCTTAAAATCGTGCTATAAAACAACAAATAAGTGTTTGACCATTCTAATTCTGATGCTTTGTTGTATGACATGCTGGAAAAAAACCATACCTTTTAATTAACAAAAGAATGAGAGATAAAACCAAGATAATCATCGCAAAAAGAAGTAACAGCGTTCTCCAATCCATGTCTGCAATTATAAAACACGTTTTAGATGTGTTGTTGATTTTCAGACAATAGAAACTATTACATTAAAAATGATATCAAGTCAACTTGATCATTACTTTGAACCGGACTATTTGGACTAGTGCTGCTATATGGACCAGTGGAAGTTGGCATTCTTCTTGCAAAATCTTTTGTTGCCAAGGAAGTCCTGTATTGACAATAATTACTCACATTTTTTGCAAAACATTTCAGATTCGCTGACAACCTGTTCCAATCTTCAGAAATAGGCAAAAAATTGTTTTTTAAACACACATGTGCCTTGTCGCTATCGTTTGTAGCACAAACGATACACTTTGTACGAAGTCCTTCACACTCAATATTGCATAACAAAGAACCAGATGCTTGAAAACTTTCCACTGCGTTTAAATCTCCATTACAATTATTTATTTCCGTACATATCTCACGACACGACCAGCTACAGTTTTGTTCGCTGAAGCTTGCTCCATGATCTTCACAGATTTGTCTGTTCAATATACTCTCGGGAACACAGGAGCTACAGATTCCGGCTTTGACATCAAATTTAGTATTGGAAACCTTCGACTGGCACTGCTTGTTACAGTAATTTCCACATTTATAAGGGTCGACACAGCTTAAACATTTGCCGTTTGTAGATTCACAAGTCTGACAAGAACTACTGCATTTAGAACAGTTGTAACCATAAAAGCTCACAGGACAATCTGCAAAATTGTACAAATATCTAATTTGTCTTTATCAGTATATATTCATTTTATCCTTTTTATCAATATATTTTCATATGTTCACGACGAATATCACGGTCCATGCGACGTAACTAGCTGTATTTTTCCTGCACATTTGATATTGGTATAGCTATTTAATATGTGAGAATATATTTGTTCAATTAAGTAACCATATTACATGCCAGAATATTCATATTCTAAAGACACGGGTAAATAAAGCTTATTTCGCTTTTCTTCACTTTACTGAATGTCAAAAGAACAGTTATTGTGTGGTATGAATAAAATAGATATTGTAAACGTATTACATCTAGATGTTTATTCTATTTAGCGCTTTTGGCGGAATGTGGCTGCCATGCATAAATATATAAGAATAGTCACATTCAGGAATACGCTAATTCAAATCAACGCCAACCTTTTCAAAAACTTATTTCCGCCAAATATCGTACACGTCAAATATAATACGCTTACAATATGCATTTAGGTATCAAATGAACAGATTTGTTTTATTCCAAGTTATAAAATATTTACTATTTATCCAAAGGTACAACTGTCTGCATAAAACAGATATGACGTGTATAAGGCTGAACACTATTTTTGTTTAGTTGAATAAACTCAATACATATAGGTATGAGGGTAAAGTCATGCTTCATAAGTGAACTTAATGAGATTATTATTTAGAAATTAATATTACTTTTAACACTCGCTGAATAAAAATCTTTGATTTTTTTTATTTTATTGAAGATAATATTAATAATATTGATTTTAAACAAATTACTGAGTAAAAATTAACAGGGACACACTAGCAACATGAAAAAGACGCTATGTTAATATGTTTTGTTGTGCATCAAATGATGTATATAGCCAAGAACTCATATAAACTAAAAACCAAGATAACAATGTACCGATTCCGGAAACAATGTATCTTTGTATAATCATACCTGATAGGAATACTTCGAACAAACGTAATGGTCCACTGTCTTTACGGACTATGATAAACGAATCTCCTGTTAATGGTCTGCTACAACATCTGCTGACGTTTTCCTTCTTAATACCACTAACATTGAATTCATCGCAAAATTCAACGAAAGCGTTCTTGGTTGAATTAACAAGAATTTTATATTTACCTACAAAATACGGTAAAAGGCATTTGCGTGGTCAACCTAGCTCTTATCAAAATAAATCAGCAGATACAGAAGTTCTATTTGACACCTAGTTAACAAACATAGCATACAATGTATACCTAACTATTTACATGTAGTTGTTTTGACTAAATAAATAAAACCTATCAATAGCCTCCATCCATTTGTGTTACAGAGGCTGAGTTATGTATTCTATCTGCAACATCGCCATCTTCATATCCTGCATGATTCACCAATGAAGTCATTTTATTGCTTAAATATATATTATTGAAAATTGATATTCTCTTAAGTTCTCAGTTATTATTGTTCGACGATTTTTGTTTAAGGTGGAAGGCTACATCGACACAATATGTCTGACATCCGTTTCAAACGCCATTTTGCTTCGGATTGATAGCATTGTATCGTGGTACAAAATAGCTCTACAGTGTTCAATTCAACTCTTCTGACGAGGGAGTACAGATAAGAATGAAATCGCCAAAAACGCTTAGAAAATTCCCTTTGTGATTAAAGCTTTCAACTAACACTGATTATCAGCTGTTATGTACTGTTTACCTGCTATTAGCAATACATATTTGTCATGTCATCTGCAACAGACGATCATGATTAACTTCCCAAATTCAAAACAATTGTAGTATAAGACTTGCATTGAAAGTTTGACATTTAACTAATGTATCTTAATTAAAATAGATATAGCTAATTAGCAATAGCAATGGAAGCCCGGATTTGCAAGCCAAATGAGATAACGACAGAATCTTGAAAAAGAGCATGCTTTAAATTACAACGCATACATGTGTATCACTATGGACATCTAATGTATGTATAAATATGCATATGGTTGTTTATAATTTGTATTGTATTTAATAAAGTAAAAGGCAATGTAACTACTAACATTTAACAAGAGTTAAATATAAATATAATACATTCATCACAGATATAATTTTTCAGATTCAAACACCACATAAGCACTACTAGCCTTATCCCTACATTTTAGCATTACCTATTTAAAAATTTTCTTCGTGATTTTTTATTATTAGGAAATTGGTCCCAAGATATTTGAGACCAAATAAAATCAAGAAAGAGAACTCTTAAACAGGATCTTTCAAACCAAGATTTTTGCAATAATTCAGTATTTCTTTTAATTTTTTAATTTCATTCAATTTCTCTTTTTCATCTCATTAACCAACGAATATTGTTTCTATTTTCAGATTTTTGTGGGATTTCATCCAGCAGGTTGCCTTAAAAGAATTCTTAAATATTTAAGTTTCATATTTATGTGGATTCCAATAAAAATCATACATATCTGGAAGCAGACTGATATTTTAAAAATTCTCTAAAAAAAGTATTGTACTTTGAGGTCCATTATTGTTGAATACTGTGCCTATTATTAGTAACAAATGCATGCAACAAAACTCTCATATACTTATTTGGTGTAGACATCACCCTTAACAATGACATTCTACTTTTTGGTTACTCTTTTTGCATACTTATAGTAACATTACCAAATGCTGAAGCGTAGTAAATGAAAATGATATTTCAGAGCAGTCTTTCATTTTATTTAAATTTTGATACTGTTGAAGGGAGTGACAGTGATGAGAGACCAGAGAGGAACTACAGTCCTGAGCCAGGCTTCCCCCATCAATGGTCTCCATCCCCACCAGACCCCAGTCTCAGCGAGCTCCTCGAAATCAGCTCAGCCTGTTATTTTGAAATTTAAACCCCTCATGGAGCTAAAGTATTCATTCTGTCATTAGAATTTGAAGAACTTGAGCAAGCAAAATCTTCCACTATACGAGGGAATGTCCGAAATGTAAGTTTTATAATTTTCTAGAAGAATATCATTATATATTTTTTTCGTAATTTTGGACTCTAAGTTCATCCAAGAACCTCAATATTCGTCCAAGTGTCACGGTTGGAATATTCAAAATAATATACACAGAAAATAAAAGCTTTGTTGTTAATATAAGCAATTTTTGTGCTTTGGTTCTTAAGAGGACATCCTTTAAGATGTTAAAGATGTTAAAGAATTTTAACTTTGTGGATGCTAAAAACATTACAAACAAAAGTATTGTAGTTTTAAAGAAGAATATCTTTCTAGATTTTCATATTTACATTTCAATGTTAAACTAAACTTTCATTACCTCATGGAGTCCAAGTATTGGTCAGACGTCAGGATTTTAACAATTAAGTAGCACTATTCTTGGATATTTTGTTATCAATACATTATAAGCATTTCCGGTGCAGTTGTTCTTTTTTAAAATCATTTTTCTCCTCTCTGAGAAGGGATTGGTCCTTACGTTTTAATTGAATTTGGCCAATCAGTTTCAGAGAAAAAATAAACAGATGTTAAAAGTTTGATGGACTAACAGAAATAGATAAAGACTGACAGACAGACAATGAGACAGACAGACGACGTATGAGGAATAACAAGTGATCATAAAAGCTTTTTTGAATCTCCGGTTTCAAATATGCTAAAAGAAAAAAATTATAATTCATTCCAAAAAAAGACGTACCCTCTCTTACTACTATTGTAAAGCAGGATATGTTTCTCTCTGTATAAAACACAACCGTCCAGTTATTATTGCTCCCGTGCCCTGCTGTCTGTGTATGCGTAAATAAATCCCCATCAACTGCCTTTGCCGCAACATCTTCATGTTGCTGTGTTTTCTCATATACCGAAGACTGGGAAACAAACTTATACTTCAAACTGTAAAATCCTTTTAAAAAATACAAAAATTAAAATACAGAGTTAATACCTAATTGAAAAGATTATTCTTAAAAGTATAACTACAGACCCATGGGCCACATTGTTCATCTTCGCAACGACATCCATGATAAAATCAGCTTTATGAAGTCATAAAATATCCGAATAATGTAGTGAAATAAATCCTGTATAAAAGATTTTCAAGCTTTTCTCTAGATATTCTTATGCTAAACATTGAGCTCCTTTGGTACCAGCATGATTTCATATTCATATTACACATTGGGCATTTCAGTTCTCAAGAAGATCAAGATCAGAAGATCATGAAGATCAACTATGAATATTAATATAAACCTACATCAACCTTTGAACCCCTTATGTGGCCTCAGCATTGTCCAGGGGGCCAATCTAACAACTGAATCAAATTCTTTTCTAATTTCCTGTATATAAATTCACCTTCTCCCTCCGCCGCCACTCAATTGTGACCTCATTTTACCCACAGAAATCAGGATTTGAACAAGCTGGAATTCACATCCCTCAAGGATGCTTCACACGAGCTACAGCTTTTCTAGTTAATTGGTTTTCTGAGGAGAAAATATTTCTTTATGTATTCTGAGGGAAAACCCCTTCCGGATTGTGACACTACCCTAACACCGAGAATCTTAATTTGAACAGACTTGAATCTACAATACCTTAGGATGCTGTTACAAAGATACAGCTTTTTCTGGCCGATTCGTTTTTGAGAAAAAATATTTTTTTTAAATATGTAAGAATCCGACGAATTTTCAATAATTCTGTATTATCTCCCCTTGAAAGGGGATCTAACTTTTCATTTAAACAAACGTCAACGCCCTTTACCCAAAGAATACTTTGTGCCAAGTTTGGTTGAAATTGTATTGGTTCTAGAGAAGAAGATAACACTGTAAATTGTTTATAACGACGGCAGCAACGCCAACGACGACGAAGACGAGAGACAATGGACAAATATTGATCAGGAAAACTCACTTGAGCCCTCGGCTCATGTGAGCTACGAACATAAAATTAACTTCAATAAATTTTGTTACAGTACGAGGGTTGTTCGGAAATTAATGAGACAAATCGAGTATTTCCCGTTCTAAGTGATGAATTTTGTTAAAAATTGGCAAAAACATTCAAGAAACCCCAACAAATAATTATACACGGTTATATTAAAAGTATACCTAATATTTTGTTTACGACTGTAGATAAACTAGTCGATGGTCTTAAAAAAATTGGTACCCGGCGCAGGCAGAGATCGGAGATAAAAAAAAACTTAAACATCTACCTTCTAAGTGTCCGTAGATTTACAGTTAATGATAAAACAAATCAAATTAAATATGTTCATTTTGCTATTTTTTGCGACCAACTTTTCATCAAGTTTTACAAATGTTCAAGTTGAAAACGGACATGGTACAACTATTTCAACCAAGTAATAGAAATCTGACAACGACGTTACATTAGATTTTGATTAAGACGGCGCAGCAAATGTACACCAAACTGGTGGAAATCTAAGAAGAAGACCTTTTAAGACCACGCCATCGCTTAAACCAAAACTTTACGATGACAAGGGATCAAGAGCTTCAGTTCATCATATATTTTTCACCGATTGTTTCACTAGAATTAAGACAAAGGGGCTAAATATCAAGTACTTGTCACACACGAACTGTTGTTAACAGTTTTAAAATACATGCTTATCTAAAATGACTGCAGGAGACATACACAGTAATTTGACTTTCGGGTAAAAATAATTCGAATTTTCCCACAAAAAATTAACAAGGAGAGAAAATGTAAATGATGACATGTTGAAATGAAAAGAAAATATGAGAAATAAAGAATAATTCTTATTTCCGTTCGTTTGTAAGATGTTTAAAACACCGGACGAAGCGAAATGTTTGCGGATGCGCCGGGTAACTTGACGAAGGCACGTTGATCCGCTAAATAGGAGTGATCTATTTATGCCATGGACAAGAAACTTTTCAGATTGATAAACTCTATTCTATATATTTCCGTTTAGGTGAAATTTCAAAGGTTTATCTTTTGCCCTTAAAGAAAAAAATAAGATAAAATGTCTCAATAATTCCTGAACAACCCTCGTCTGTTAACTACACAGACACATGATGATCATAATATGAATTCTATTGTCCTTATTTTCTTCCCAAGGCAGATGTCAAAAACAAAATATTTATTTACTCGCTAAGGGTAGCGAGTAAGTAAAGTATACTGAAATATGTCAAGCTATTGAATACTGATCATATCATTAACCTCCTATTGCTGTTTCTTAATTTAATAACTTACAATGTGTTGATGTTTGACTTAATGAAAGTTTACTAGTTGTCGCTTCCACATGCTGACCTTTTGAACATTTTTAAAGACGTCATTTTTTGCATATCATTTTTTCTACAAATTGTGCATATCTTAAAGGGGCATGGTCACGATTTTGGTCAAATTCTATTTTTTTTAAATTATTATTTACAATGTTTTATGAATGCATTTTAAATAATTAAATGAAATTTGAGAGTCAGTCGTAGAACTATAAGCAAGATACATGACTCTCAGTTCTTTTTAATGTAAACGAGGATCGTGCCCTGTTTTTTGTTTATATAGGTTTATACCAGTAAAAATATTTTTTAAGTGATTTGTCTATGTTTTTATTCATTTTAAAAATAAATAAAGATTTCTACGGAAAAATATTTTTTGACTAAAAATCGTGACCATGTCCCTTTAATTATGTTGAATTTTATATTCCTCATGATGCGTTTATTTCAAAAAAATAAATAAGAAATCGTCAATTACCTTTTAGGGCTATAGAAAGAAACCACAAAGCTGTAAAGCAATTCCGAAACATTGATGTTGTATCTGAGCAACTGTTCATTACAAAACAAAGTAGTGAAAAGCATATGAAATTAGTGATAACATCAGTAAATAATTTCAAGGGTTCTTGAAAAACTAAATTTCCTTGTGTTTGAGGAAAATACCATCACATCCATTAAAATATTACGAATCACACCCGAATTTCACAATTTTCGGGAGGTTGACGTATCCCATTGAATTACACAATTTATAAATGCATAATACTATTCAGTATAGTTATTTGAAGAGAATTTGTTAAACAGTAACAAATAAAACTAGACTCTTGTTGCTATAGCAACAAAAAGGTCTTCCGTTCCTCATGTATAAATCTGTACAAAAGATCCATATCTCTTGTAAACAGAAAATGGATATTATTTATACTAAAAAGGAATTCCCAAGAAATAAACAAAACAAAAAGACAAACCGTCATTTTTGAGTACTTTCTGTGACGACCGGAAGTTAACCCGGATCATACAAAACATAGTAAACATGTCTTCATACATTGCCTTGTAGTTCCTCAAATTTTGGATGTTCAAGTTTTTGTTAGTTATAATATCTCGTTGAGAAATGGTTTTTGTCTCGGGACCGGAAAGGAACGAACGGAAGTGTTTAAGAAATTGAAAATACGTATTTTAGTACATTTACCTATGATAAGTTATTGTTCATCACATTGAGTAAAATGCTAAAATAAATTCTAATTTAAAAAAGAAACCTTTTATTGCTTGAACACTTCGAGTGAAAACCGGAAGTGACGTACGACCAAATGGAACCCGTTAAACACATGTTCATTCAAATGTGCATTATCCATACAAGTTTTGTGTCTTGATCTCTCAAAGTTTCTGAGATCTTGGGGGTAGTTTGTTTTTTTAAAAGAAGGCTACCTGAGATATTTGAGATGTTTCAACGGAAGTAGAACTTTTTTGGGTTTTTTTACCATCTGTGGATGACCTCATGTATTTTTATAACTAAAATGTTACTTCCATGCTAAATAACCAACATATTTTTAAAAAATCAGAATTTGGTGTACTTCCTATGACGACCGGAAGTTACGCCGGATGAAACAAAATAGTGTTAACACGTGTCCATACACAGGTCTATAATCCTACAAAGTTTGGTTGTTGAAGTCGTTACCGTTTTTGAGATCTCGTTGATATAAGGTTTTTTGTTTCGGGACAGGAAATGGACAAACGGAAGTGCTTAATGAAATTTAAATTTGTTATATCTTGTTACTTTCCTATTTTACATTATTATTCATCGAAGTAGCTAAAACTATCAAATACAAACAGTTTTATGGATAAACAGTTTGATTTGTTTGAACTCTTCCGCTATGGACCGGAAGTGACGGAAGACAAAATGAAACTGTTTAAACACATCTTCAATCAAATGTCTATAATTAGTGAAAGTTTCGTGTCTTAATCACGTACAGTACCTGAGAACTTGCGGGTACAAAATATGTTTTAAAAAAGCTTCCTGAGATAATCGAGATATCTCACCGGAAGTAGAATTTTTTTGTTTATTTCACATTGTATAGATGACATGTATAAGGATCTATACTAATATCTTTATTCTATGGGAAATAAGTTAAATATGTAAAAACAAAATTTTTTGAAGTGCTTCCAGTGACGACCGGAAGTTACGCCGAACAAAACAAAATTGTTTAAACACATCTACAACTATAGGTCTATCATCCTACAAAGTTTGGATGTTCAAGTCTTTACCGTTTCTGAGATCTCGTCGGTACAAGCTTTTTCAACGCGGGACAGGAAACGGACGACCAGAAATGATTTTTGACAAAATGAAAAAAACACCTCGATATATTGTCATTTTCTTCCATTCCAGAAAATTTCACATAAATCTATCCAGTCATCTCTGAGAAATCTTGTGGACAAAAACTGGGAAAAAAATAATAATAACTAGACTCTTGTTGCTATAGCAACAAAAAGGTCTTCCGTTCCTCATGTATAAATCTGTACAAAAGATCCATTTCTCTTGTAAACAGAAAATGGATATTATTTATACTAAAAAGGAATTTCCAAGAAATAAACAAAACAAAAAGACAAAATGTCAATTTTTGAGTACTTTCTGTGACGACCGGAAGTTACGCCGGATCATACAAAACATAGTAAACATATCTTCATACATTGCCTTGTAGTTCCTCAAATTTTGGATGTTCAAGTTTTTGTTAGTTATAATATCTCGTTGAGAAATGGTTTTTGTCTCGGGACCGGAAAGGAACGAACGGAAGTGATTAAGAAATTGAAAATACGTATTTTAGTACATTAACCTATGATAAGTTATTGTTCATCACATTGAGTAATATGCTAAAAAAAATTCTAATTTAAAAATAAAACACCTTTTATTGCTTTTATTTTATCACTTCGAGTGAAAACCGGAAGTGACGTACGACCTAATGGAACCCGTTAAACACATGTTTGTTCAAATGTCCATTATCCATAAAAGTTTTGTGTCTTGATCTCTCAAAGTTTCTGAGATCTGGGGGGTAGTTTGTTTTTTTAAAAGAAGGCTACCTGAGATATTTGAGATGTCTCAACGGAAGTAGAACTTTTTTGGTTTTTTTCACCATCTGTGGATGACCTCCTGTATTTTTATAACTAAAATGTTACTTCCATGCCAAATAACCAACATATTTTTAAAAAATCAGAATTTGGTGTACTTTCTGTGACGACCGGAAGTTACGCCGGATGAAACAAAATAGTGTTAACACGTGTCCATACACAGGTCTATAATCCTACAAAGTTTGGTTGTTGAAGTCGTTACCGTTTTTGAGATCTCGTCGATATAAGGTTTTTTGTCTCGGGACAGGAAACGGACAAACGGAAGTGCTTAATGAAATTTAAATTTTTTTTATCTTGTTACTTTCCTATTTTACATTATTATTCATCGAATTAGCTAAAACTATCAAATAAAAACAGTTTTATGGATAAACAGTTTGATCTCTTCTGCTGTGGACCGGAAGTGACGGAAGACAAAATGAAACTGTTTAAACACATCTTCAATCAAATGTCTATAATTAGTGAAAGTTTCGTGTCTTAATCACGTACAGTACCTGAGAACTTGCGGGTACAAAATATGTTTTAAAAAAGCTTCCTGAGATAATCGAGATATCTCACCGGAAGTAGAATTTTTTTGTTTATTCAACATTGTATAGATGACATATGTAAGGATCTATACTAATATCTTTATTCTATGGGAGATAAATTAAATATGTAAAAACAAAAAATTTTGAAGTGCTTCCGGTGACGACCGGAAGTTACGCCGAACAAAACAAAAATGTTTAAACACATCTACAACTATAGGTCTATCATCCCAGAAAGTTTGGATGTTCAAGTCTTTACCGTTTCTGAGATCTCGTTGGTACAAGCTTTTTCAACGCGGGACAGGACACAGACGACCGGAAACGATATTTGACAAAATGAAAAAAACGCCTCGAGATATTGTCATTTTCTTCCATTCCAGAAAATTTCACATAAATCTATCCAGTCATCTCTGAGAAATCTTGTGGACAAAAACTGGGGAAAAAATAATAATAACTAGACTCTTGTTGCTATAGCAACAAAAAGGTCTTCCGTTCCTCATGTATAAATCTGTACAAAAGATCCATTTCTCTTGTAAACAGAAAATGGATATTATTTATACTAAAAAAGAATTCCCAAGAAATAAACAAAACAAAAAGACAAAACTTCATTTTTGAGTACTTTCTGTGACGACCGGAAGTTACGCCGGATCATACAAAACATAGTAAACATATCTTCATACATTGCCTTGTATTTCCTCAAATTTTGGATGTTCAAGTTTTTGTTAGTTATAATATCTCGTTGAGAAATGGTTTTTGTCTCGGGACCGGAAAGGAACGAACGGAAGTGATTAAGAAATTGAAAATACGTATTTTAGTACATTTACCTATGATAAGTTATTGTTCATCACATTGAGTAATATGCTAAAAAAAAATTCTAATTTAAAAAAAAAAACCTTTTATTGCTTTTATTTTATCACTTCGAGTGAAAACCGGAAGTGACGTACGACCAAATTGAACCCGTTAAACACATGTTTGTTCAAATGTCCATTATCCATAAAAGTTTTGTGTCTTGATCTCTCAAAGTTACTGAGATCTTGGGGGTAGTTTGTTTTTTAAAAAGAAGGCTACCTGAGATATTTGAGATGTCTCAACGGAAGTAGAACTTTTTTGGTTTTTTTCACCATCTGTGGATGACCTCCTGTATTTTTATAACTAAAATGTTACTTCCATGCCAAATAACCAACATATTTTTAAAAAATCAGAATTTGGTGTACTTTCTGTGACGACCGGAAGTTACGCCGGATGAAACAAAATAGTGTTAACACGTGTCCATACACAGGTCTATAATCGTACAAAGTTTGGTTGTTGAAGTCGTTACCGTTTTTGAGATCTCGTCGATATAAGGTTTTTTGTCTCGGGACAGGAAACGGACAAACGGAAGTGCTTAATGAAATTTAAATTTTTTTTTTATCTTGTTACTTTCCTATTTTACATTATTATTCATCGAAGTAGCTAAAACTATCAAATAAAAACAGTTTTATGGATAAACAATTTGATTTGTTTGAACTCTTCCGCTGTGGACCGGAAGTGACGGAAGACAAAATGAAACTGTTTAAACACATGTCCAATCAAATGTCTATAATTAGTGAAAGTTTCGTGTCTTAATCACGTACAGTACCTGAGAACTTGCGGGTACAAAATATGTTTTAAAAAAGCTTCCTGAGATAATCGAGATATCTCACCGGAAGTAGATTTTTTTGGTTTATTTAACATTGTATAGATGACATATGAAAGGATCTATACTAATATCTTTATTCTATGGGAGATAAATTAAATATGTAAAAACAAAAAATTTTGAAGTGCTTCCGGTGACGACCGGAAGTTACGCCGAACAAAACAAAAATGTTTAAACACATCTACAACTATAGGTCTATCATCCCACAACGTTTGGATGTTCAAGTGTTTACCGTTTCTGAGATCTCGTTGGTACAAGCTTTTTCAACGCGGGACAGGAAACGGACGACCGGAAACGATATTTGACAAAATGAAAAAAACGCCTCGAGATATTGTCATTTTATTCCATTCCAGAAAATTTCACATAAATCTATCCAGTCATCTCTGAGAAATCTTGTGGACAAAAACTGGGAAAAAAATAATAATAATAAAAAACATTACAATCTCTATAAGGTCTTCCGTTGGAAACGGAAGACCTTAACTAGACTCTTGTTGCTATAGCAACAAAAAGGTCTTCCGTTCCTCATGTATTAATCTGTTAAGTCCATTTCTCTTGTAAACAGAAAATGGATATAACATATACTGAAAAAGAATTCCAAAGAAATAAAAAAAACCAAAAAGACAAAATGTCAATTTTTGAGTACTTTCTGTGACGACTGGAAGTTACGCCGGATCATACAGTACATAGTAAACATATCTTCATACATTGTTTTGTCTTTCCTCGAGGTTTTGATGTTCAAGTTTTTGTAAGTTATAATATCTCTTTGAAAAAAGGTTTTTAGTCTCGGTACCGGAAACGAACAAACGGAAGTGATTTAAGAAATTAAAAGTAGATATTTTAGTACATTTACCTACGGTACGTTTCTGTTCATCAAATTAAGTAAAATATTAAAACAAATCTAAAGTTAAAAAAAAACTTCTATTCCTTGAACGCTTCAATTGAGAACCGGAAATGACGTACGACCAAATGAAACCCGTTAAACACATGTTCAATCAAATGTTAATTATACATATAAATTTTGTTTCTTGATCTCTCACAGTTTCTGAGATCTTGTGGGTACTTTGTTTTTTTAAACAGAAGGCTACCTGAGATATTTGAGATGTCTCACCGGAAGTAGAACTTTTTGTTGTTTATTTATAATGTATATATGAACTTTTGTATTTCTATAGCTTAAATGTTACTTCCATGCTAATTAACCAAATATTTTTAAAAAATCAAAATTGGGTGTACTTCCTGTGACGACCGGAAGTTACGCCGAACAAAACAAACTAATGTGAACCCATGTAAATACATAGATCTATCATCCCACAATGTTTGGTTGTTCAAATTGTTACCGTTTTTAAGATCTCGTCGAAATAAGGTTTTTTGTCTCGGGACAGGAAACGGACAGACGGAAGTTCGCATTGTAAATTGTATTAAATATTTCTTGTATACTTGCCTTTTGTACATAATTGTTCATTAAAATAAATTAAAATATCAAAAGAAAACAGTTAAACTTATAAACAGCTTGATTTATTTTAACTCTTCCTGTGTGGACCGGAAGTGACGGAAGACAAGATGAAACCGGTTAAACATATCTTCAATCAAATGTCTATCATTCATAAAAGTTTCATGATTTGATCATTTATAGTTTCTGAGATCTCGCGGGTACAAAAAGTGTTTTAAAAAAGCTACCTGAGATAATTGAGATATCTCACCGGAAGTAGAATGTTTTTGTTGATATAACATCGCATAGATAACTTATGTATAGAATTATAGTTCTATGTTTATTCTATGGAAAAGAAATTCAATGCGTAAAAATAATTATTTTTGAAGTGCTTCCGGTGACGACCGGAAGTTACGACGAACAAAACAAAATTGTTTAAACACATCTACAACTATAGGTCTATCATCGAACAAAGTTTGGTTGTTCAAGTCTTTACCGTTTTTGAGATCTCGAGGTGACAAGCTTTTTCGTTGCGGGACAGGAAACGGACGACCGGAAATGATTTTTGAAAAAATGGAAAAAACGCCTAGAGATATTATCATTCTCTTTCATTCCAGAAAATTTCAAAAAAATCTATCCGGCCATCTCTGAGAAATCTTGTGGACAAAAAAAGGAAAAAAAAAAATAATAATAACTAGACACGATCTCGTTGCGAGCAACGAGGAGGTCTTCCGTCCGCTGAAGACGGAAGACCCTAATAATAAAAGACTGTTTTTGTCTAAATCTTAATTGAAGAGTGTTTTTCAACTTGTACTACAGTCCAACACCCTTTTATGTTGAATATTTTAGTTAGAAAATTAAATAAAAAAGGAGAGAAAGAAATCGAGCGAAAGAACAAATCTTGGCTCCGGGGAGATTAGAACACACAGCCTTTGCAGGTGTCTCAAAACATAGCTGACGCAAAATAATTCCCGAATTTGTCTTTGAATTTTGGGAGTTTCCGCCCGGGAGAGGGGCTGAATTTTTGTATAAGATGAAAAACAACGTGTAAGATGTCTGACTATTCAGGTTTGGTAACAGTGCGAGGTCATTTAAAATATTGATGCGTGTTTGTGTCTGGAGGGGGGTGAAAAGACCCAATTTTATTTTCGAATTTATTTAAGACGAAAATCAATTTCGTCTTAAATAAATTCGAAAATAAAATTTTGAGGTGTGGATCTCGGATTCGGTTAACAACAATTAGGGGAAGTCCTAAAACAATGACTGATGCATTTTACCAATGTATTACGTGTATAAACTTCGGATGTTTTTCTTAATCCCGACAGGCAACAGATTTGTATCAGTATATAGACATGCACAAAAAGAAGAAAAAAAGTATACCATCTTCCATAACAATGACTTTTTAGCGTTGACTTCCAATCAGTAAGAAGACAATCATTAAACAGTGCATTCAAAATTATTTGAATCCATAGACATTATCCCGTAACTTGATATAAAATATGTCATTTTTTTGGACGCCAATGTACATTTAGCTTCTATCCACTTTACTCCGTGTTACCTGTACTAGTTCTTATTCAAATGCTAAAACATTTGTACTTTAGAGAGAGAGAGAGAGAGAGAGAGAGAGAGAGAGAGAGAGAGAGAGAGAGAGAGAGAGAGAGAGAATGAGAGAGAGAGAGAGAGAGAGATTACAGTGTTTTATAATGTTCAGGAAATCAATATATAAGCAACCTAGGTCAATAAACGCATGTATACATGCATGTGTGTATCTATATATGGGATTAAATACTAAGCAGTCCTCCTTTTTAAGCCGAGTAGAATAACGTGGGTGCATTGCTAAATGTTGTGAGCATACAGTCATTGAGATGGCGGCATTTCTTTGATGTCGGCAAAGCGACCCAGCGAACTCTAATGCGGTCGAACTGCATGGGCACTTCGGCGGCATGTCTTTGATGTCGGCGATGCAAAGAGCGTCGGAATTTAGAGAGCTGCTGACAGAAAAGAGCTAGATATTTGTCCTGATAACAATGCCGCTGTTTTTTTTTATTTATGACAAAAATAAAACGGAAAACATTCAAATTCATCATTTTAAAGATAAAACCATTAATCAAAACTCAAATAAGAGAGAAAAAAGATTCGGCACTCAGGGACTGAACCCGGGTCGCCTTGGCACAAGTCCACCACTCTAACGACTGAGCTACGCGGACCCTCGCTTCAGAACTTTGGAGTCAAAAATCTCAAGAATGCGTGGATCGATTTTAAAACGAATTTCATATTCAGAAGTTTTGAGAGCGTCTCTATCGAATGAAAAAATAAAAAAAATTCAAATCCAAAAAATTAAAAAATTAAGGTTTTTCATTTCCTTCCGGTGACAACCGGAAGTGACGGCGGACGTTCCAATATGCGAAGGGCACTGCGGCCGTTTACTCTCTACCTTCTCTGAAAATTTCAAAGTCCTATCTTGAATACTTTTTGAGAAAAATCGTGAACAAGCAAAAACATAAAATTTTTAATATCTCGGTACCGGAAGTGACGAATAAAAAAATCTCGTGTAATTTTCTTACAAATTTTGTCATGAATAAGATCTGAAAGTTTCATGAAAATCGGCTGAAGCGTTTTTGAGTAAACGTGACAGAAAAAAAAAATAATAATAATAATAACTAGACACGATCTCGTTGCGAGCAACGAGGAGGTCTTCCGTCCGCTGAAGACGGAAGACCCTAATAATAAAAGACTGTTTTTGTCTAAATCTTACTTAAAGAGTGTTTTTCAACTTGTACTACAGTCCAACACCTCTTTATGTTGAATATTTTAGCTAGAAAATTAGATAAAAAGGAGAGAAAGAAATAGAGAGAAAGAACAAATCTTGGCTCCGGCGAGATTAGAACTCACAGACTTTGCAGGTGTCTCAAAACATGGCTGACGCGAAATAATTCCCGAATTTGTCTTTGAATTTTGGGAGTTTCCGCCCGGGAGAGGAGCTGAGTTTTTGTATGAGATGAAAAACAACGTGTAAGATGTCTGACTATTCAGGTTTGGTAACAGTGCGAGGTCATTTGAAATATTGATGCGTGTTTGTGTCTGGAGTGGGGGGGGGGGGGGGGGGTGTGAAAAGACCCGAGCTTGATTTTCGTCGTAAATAAATCGAAAATAGAATTTTGAGGTGTGGATCTCGGATTCGGTTAACAACAAATAGGGGAAGTCCTAAGACAATGACTGATGCATTTTACCCATGTATTTCAGTGTTTAGAATGTTTTTTCGTTTCGTTTACTATTATGTTTGACTGTTTTATTTCAGCAGGATTGATAAAATCTTTATAAATGTAGAAATAACGAAATCAGTAACACGTAAATTTATTCGGTAAAAATTTGATGACAGTAATTTCCACAGTTCCAACATTCATAAGTAGTTCACACGCTATCGTAGATACAGACTAAACGGAAAACAAGAAATATACATGCAACAGAAATATTACGCGGCTGCTTACATCCCTTGTACTGTGTAAATCTTAAGTCCCCGTACAGGCTATACTCGCCGTTTGATCTCAGGAATTTCTTCTTAATTGTTCAATCCGCTGCATATTTCACAGACAATAAGAATGGGGTCCGAGGTACATTTACACAAAATTTCATTAGGATTGAATAAGGGGCTCGGGAGTTAGAATTTTTTTCTACAGTACATGTCAAGCACGCAAATGCAATCGAAACTCGAATGCCCCAAAATTCATATCTCTCTTAAAAATGAACGAATAGGTCTGGTCATTAGTACAGTAATCTAGACTTGAACTAGGTTGAAAATAAAGGTTCAAGATGAAAAATCCAGTAAAATCAGGCCAGAACAACTAAATGATTTTGTGAATAGGAAGGGGCGGGGGGGGGGGATGGTCGGTGCGTGTACTGTGTAAATTTATTTTCCAGGTATAGGTAATAAGCGCCGTTTAATTTCAGGAATTTTGTCCTAATTGTTCAATCCGCTGCATATATCACAGACAATAAGAATGGGGTCCGAGGTTCATTTTCACATATTTTCATTAGGATTGAGTGAAGGGCTTGGGAGTTAGAATTTTTTTTATAGTACATGTCAAACACGACAATTGAAACTCAAATGCCAAAAACTTCATAACTCTGTTATTAATGAACGAATTGGTCTGGTAATTAGTACAGTAATCTAGAATGGTAATTAGTTAAAATTAAAGGCCCAGGATCAAAGATCAAGTAAAATCGGGCCAGAAAAACTAAATGATTTTATGAATTGGGAGGGGGGGGGGTCGGTCGTTTACTGCTATATTAAACGTAGAATATTAAATTCTAAATATCACATATTACACAATTTCTAAATAAAATACATATGTTAGAACAATATATAAGCGTTGTTTGAAAGATGTAACCATTGATTTTTTACATCTATTTATTCTTAGGCTCAAACACTCATAAACGGGTGGTCAGTTTTTATACCTTGTCGCAGTCACCCGTTCGTTTGTATAGTTACGTGTATAAACTTCGGAGACTTTTCTTAATCCCGACAGGCAACAGATTTGTATCAGTATGTAGACATGCACAAAAAAGGAAAAAGTACACCATCTTTAATAAAAATGACTTTTTAGCGTTGACTTCCAATCAGTAAGAAGACAATCATTTAACAATGAATTTCAAATCATTTGAATCCGAAGACATTATCCCGTAACTTGATATAAAATATGTATAATTTTTGGACGCCAATGTACATTTAGCTTCTATCCAATTTACTCCACGTTACCTGTACTAGTTCTTATTCAAATGCTAAAACATTTGTACTTGAGAGAGAGAGAGAGAGAGAGAGAGAGAGAGAGAGAGAGAGAGAGAGAGAGAGAGATTACATAGCGTTTTATAATGTTCAGGAAATCAATATTTAAGCAACCTTTGTCAATAAACGCATGTATACATGCATGTGTGTATCTATATATGGGATTAAATACTAAGCAGTCCTCCTTTTTAAGCCGAGTAGAATACCGTGGGTGCATTGCTAAATGTTGTGTGCATACAGTCATTGAGATGGCGGCATTTCTTTGATGCCGGCAAAGCGACCCAGCGAACTCTAATGCGATCGAACTGCAGGGGCACCGGCGGCATGCCTTTGATGTCGGCGATGCGACGAGCGTCGTAATTTAGAGAGCTGCTGACAGAAAAGAGCTCTATATTTGTACTAAAAGAAGCCGCTATTTTTTTTTTATTTATGACAAAAATAAAACGGAAAACATTCAAATCAATCATTTTAAAGATAAAATCATTAATCAAAACACAAATGAGAGAGAAAAAAGATTCGGCACTCAGGGACTGAACCCGGGTCGCCTGGGCACAAGTCCACCACTCTAACGACTGAGCTACGCGGACCCTCGCTTCAGAACTTTGGAGTCCAAAATCTCAAGAATGCGTTGATTGATTTTAAAACGAATTTCATATTCTGAAGTTTTGAGAGCGTCTCTATCGAATGAAAAAATAAAAAAAATTCAAATCCAAAAAATTAAAAAATTAAGGTTTTTCATTTCCTTCCGGTGACAACCGGAAGTGACGGTGGACGTTCGGATATGCGAAGGGCACTGCGGCCGTTCACTCTCTACCTTCTGTGAAAATTTGAAAGTCCTATCTTGAATACTTTTTGAGAAAAATTGTGAACAAGCAAAAACATAAAATCTTTAATATCTCGGTACCGGAAGTGACGACCAAAAAAATCTCGTGTAATTTTCTTACAAATTTTGTCATAAATAAGATCTGAAAGTTTCACGAAAATTGGCTGAAGCGTTTTTGAGAAAACGTGACAGAAAAAAAAAATAATAATAATAATAATAATAGAGGAAAAGAAACAAAGCAAAAACAATAAGGTCTTCCGTTTCCAACGGAAGACCTTAATAATAGAGGAAAAGAAACAAAGCAAAAACAATAAGGTCTTCCGTTTCCAACGGAAGACCTTAACTAGAGCAGAGCTCGTGGCTGTAGGTCTTCCGTTGTTGCTGCGGGTTGAAAATATATGTGATATGGTGTCAAACGATTATAATGACTAAACTTTCAGTTCTGCTTTTGTTATAAAAACGTGTTGTGATTGAAAGCCTCTATATAAAACGTGTTTTGAAAAAGAAAGAAAGAAATGTTCAAGAAAAACTATTTGTCGAACACAGTTTGTGTAATCGTTTCAAAAATTCTTCAAAAAATGAGATGTCTAATGGCGAGTTAAATTTTCAAAGGGTAGCAAGCATTGTTATAAACAGTATGTACTCATGATTCATGTCAGGAATTGTATTTTTTTTAAAAACCGAACCCGCCTACAAAACACGTAACCTTTTCTATGGGATAACTTCTTTATTTAAATCTTTCTAAATTTCTGAAGACTATGTGCAAGTTTAGAATTATTACGTGCTGACAAAATTTAGTATTAAGTCAAAATTGATGGCTTTTCTGAACTTTTCTACAGGGAAATGTGTGTCGTCTGATATTATTTAATGATTCGAGTAGACTTGGACATTCAAAATATTATATAATCAGCTAAAAAAAAAGATAAGCGGGAGAATTTATGCAAAAGCGAGCATCTAAATTTTACACCAGATGGTGCTGTTTCATAGAGACACCGCTATGTAACGTGAATTAAATAACCTTATTTACAGAAATGAATATTACTTTTCTCGACAATGTAATCATATGAAAAATCCTTATTTTTATGTCAGTGGGTTGACTAATTAGATTGAAAAAAAACTTCAATTGCGCTTGCGTAAATTGGAATTCTGGGAAGGAATTAGACAGTCCGTGTTAGAGAAATTCGAAGAAGTTATGAAACTGGTTGGTTTTTAGATCAAACTGCGCATTGATGTATTAAAGGACTTTCATGGGTATCGTCTGCCCACGGTCCGTAATCCGTATGTGCAGTCATACATTGTATGTACATCAGATATTCATTGTTCAGCTAAAATTAGTATTCCACTGGCTGTAGCTAACCTTGTAAGTAAATTAAGTTGCATTACAACCTCATGATACACAACTTCAATTTAAAGTTTTTTTTATCAATTTTCATACAATTAGCAATAAATAAAATCCCCAATAACGCACATCTACCTTACTTAAGTGTAACTTTGAGAAGCGCATATATTTTTGGGAGGCAGATATGTCGCTATATTATAGTCTGCAAGTCAAGTGAATTATCATGGTCTTTCAAAGAAATAGGAAATCTGTCGACACTTGCAGTACTTTGATGAATTCTATGGCGATCGACTGCATTGCATAATGTAGTCGTATTTCCCAAGAACAAAATTTCCTTTGACTTCAAACTTTTAATTATAATACATTATGAATTATTCTGTTCATAACTATAGAAGTTTAGCGTGTTTAACAGGTTAATTTATTAGCCACATTCTCAGGTTACGATTTCACATCTTCAATGTGAAGATGATTGACTTCGAACAATAGTCTTATTGTTTATAAAAGCACCCTTCCAACTGTTACTCAATTACATATGTTCTGAGAAGCGACACAAGATTTTCGGTCGCACGTGGCGATTGAATTAACACAGACTGACCGAATAAACAAACGAGTGGGAAAACGATACACGTTGAGGAGAAAATGTTACACATAAGGAGAAGTCACCAAAAATGATTTTCGACAGATCTGGATATCTTTTCGCCAACTTAAAAAAAATCCAGCGCGAGCACTTGTCAGCGGGGCGGGAGGAGGGGGGGGGCGCAGCAAACGAACAACCATGTAGAAAAAACTACAGAGTGATTAATATGTGGCCGATAGAATCTAATCTTAATTTGTTTAAAACTAATGTGAATATTCTTTAAAATAATCATCAGTTGCCTCAATTCAGGACAATTCAGGACATTCTTTTATCGTGCTAGCACCTACCGCAAACATGTAACATGGGACTTTGATTATAATTTGATTTGATTTGATTTTTAAACTACCTTGTACGCTATCGTATAATTAAATCAATGCTTAATCAACTGTACAAGTAAAATAAATTTATCTTTTCCCCTTAAACCTATAATAGTTGAAAACATAATAAAATATAGTTCTGTCCGTGCAAAATATGAAACATGAACGCGTGATAAGGTACATGTAGAATAACACGAGTCATTGTCCACTCGCTCTGGATCTCCTCGGCCAAGTGCGAGGGATGATCATCATTTAATATTTGTGTGTGTGTGTGGGGGGGGGGGGGTTAAAATTTTTTGTATATACAAACCAACCATTAATTTATGTCTGACGATGTTTCCGATTTGGAATAATATCGTTCATTGATATTCACTTACACTCAAATTTTTAATAAAATGAATACAAGATGGACAAACTTTTATAACATAAATAAAACAGTTCTTGTATTTACGGCTATATAAACTCAAACACGTTCATATTCATCAAGTGTGCGTCGCGGTGTGCGAATCTTATGTATTAGATAACCGCTTATCGCTAGCTAGTGCAGCCGTGGCTGATCACCTCGGCCGTGGACGAAGGATAGATTACGTAAAGGTACAACGCACAGACACGCACAGCTCAGAGCCCAGGAAGATTTGAGAAGTTTGCAGTATAATGACCATATTCTATCAAATAGAATTTCTTTATTTTAAACTTGAAACCCACAATTGATATATGTCACATATTGCTTTAGATTGAGAATGACATTGCTTTTATTAATTAACTGAACGATTTCTTAATTGACACCTAATCGTTTAGTCCATAAACTTTTATGTGTAATCAAAACTAAAACAATTCTTGAGTTTGCGGCTAAATAAACTCATATATGAGAGACGCACTCTCGTGTATTAGATAACCGCTGACCGCTAGGTAGCCCAGCCGCGACCATGGTGACCGATTTTCTCGGCAGCGGGCGTGGGAGAATTTCGTTAACTTGGACAAATTGCGGCGAGTACTGGTCAACACGTATTACTTTTTACCCTCATATTATGCAATACCCGAACACAAAAACAGTTTTATCAGATCAATTAAGTCACAAACAACATTTTTTGCAGCGACGCCGATATCGAAAAATTTACCGTTTTAGAGTTATGAAGCAAAGACTTTTAAGGAATCTAGACCCCTCATTTTAGGGGCTAGCCCCTTTTTTATGGTATCAAATGAAAGCTCTTAATATTCTGCACAACTTTTGTTCTTTATGTGTTTTGAAAAAATTTACAACTAAAAAGTTATTGAGCAAAGATATAAGCAAAATTTAACATTTTTTGAAACATAAATTTCGATGTAATTTTTTAAGAAGTAAACGTGGGTTAATCAAACATGTAAAACTAGGAGGACAACGTTCAAGATGTCTACTTTAAAGATTTGTAAATTAAAACTACTTGCTACGGATCAACTCGGAGCCTTTGCAGGTACACGAGACCCACTAAAAAAATATTCAAAGGGGAATAACTCAAAACCGGAAGTAGCGATTGCGAAATATTTTGTGATATAGTAAGCTATTGTCATTTCCAATAAACCCTGAAAATTTGAATAAAATCTTATGACAAACAAGCGAGATATTACAGTTTAAAGAAACGTCTAGAAGAAAAAGAAGAAGAAAAATAATAATGAAGAATTTCCAACAGAATCAGTACAAGGTCTTCCGTTGGAAACGGAAGACCTTAACTAGACTCTTGTTGCAAAAGCAACAAAAAGGTCTTCCGTTTTGATATACATGTATCAATTTAACTGTAAGACATTGCTTCTCTCAGTATTTCATAACCATTAGACAACAGGACTTAATTGACTATCAATTTGTCTTACTTTGTCAAACAGAAGCAGTAAATCTCTTAAACAACATGAATTGTTTGAACTCTTCCGGTGTGGACCGGAAGTGACGGTTGACAAAATAAAAACGGTTTAACACATCTTCTATCAAATGTCTATCATCCGTGTAAGTTTTGTGTCTTGGTCACTTACAGTTTATGAGACTTCGCTGTCATAATATTTGTTTTAAAAAGACTACCTGAGATATTTGAGATATCTCACCAGAAGTAATTTTTTTTGTTTATTAATCATCGGATAGATGACATATGAAAGCGTTTATACCTTTATATCATTTCAGTGTTAAACAAATAAAATGCGTAAAAACATAATTTTTTAAGTGCTTCCGGACGACCGGAAGTTACGAAGAACAAAACAAAATAGTTTAAACACATCTACAGCTATAGGTCTATCATCCCTCAAAGTTTGGATGTTCAAGTCTTTATCGTTTCTGAGATCTCATTGTCCATAGCTTAAGTTTCGTGTCTTGATCACTTACAGTTTCTGAGATCTCGGGGTTCAAACATTTACTTTAAAAAAGGCTTCATGAGATATTTGAGATATCTCACCGGAAGTAGAATTTTTATGTTTATTAATCATCGGATAGATGACATATGTAAGCATTTATACTTATATTTCAATTCTCCGAGAAATATCTTAAATGCGTAAAAGCATAATTTTTGAAGAGCTTCCGGTGACGACCGGAAGTTACGACGAACAAAACAAAATAGTTTAAACACATCTACAACTATAGGTCTATCATCCCTCAAAGTTTGGATGTTCAAGTCTTTATCGTTTCTGAGATCTCATTGTCCATAGCTTTTTATCGCGGGACAGGAAACGGGCGACAGGAAGGGAATTTTGAAAAAATGAAAAAAATGCCTAGAGATATTTTCGTTCTCTATCAGTCCTATAAATTTCAAGAAAATCCATCCATGCACCTCTGAAAAATCGAGTTAAACTTTTAAAAAACTTGATTTGTTTGAACTCTTCCTGTGTGGACCGGAAGTGACGGTCGACAAAATAAAAACGGTTAAACACATCTTCTATCAAATGTCTATCATCCCTGTAAGTTTCGTGTTTTGATCACTTACAGTTTCTGAGATCTCGGGGTTCAAACATTTACTTTAAAAAAGGCTTCATGAGATATTTGAGATATCTCACCGGAAGTAGAATTTTTATGTTTATTAATCATCGGATAGATGACATATGTAAGCATTTATACTTATATTTCAATTCTCCGAGAAATATCTTAAATGCGTAAAAGCATAATTTTTGAAGAGCTTCCGGTGACGACCGGAAGTTACGACGAATAAAACAAAATAGTTTAAACACATCTACAACTATAGGTCTATCATCCCTCAAAGTTTGGATGTTCAAGTCTTTATCGTTTCTGAGATCTCATTGTCCATAGCTTTTTGTCGCGGGACAGGAAACGGACGACAGGAAGTGAATTTTGAAAAAATGAAAAAAACGCCTGGAGGTATTATAATTTTCTGTCAGTCCTGAAAATTTCAAGAAAATCCATCCAGCCATCTCTGAGAAATCTTGTGGACAAAAAAACGGACAAAAAAAAATAATAATAACTAGACTCTTGTTGCAAAAGCAACAAAAAGGTCTTCCGTTTTGATATACATGTATCAATTTAACTGTAGACATTGCTTCTACAACAGAGAAAAAAGTGGATATGATAATTATTGTGAATGATATATACGGACGACCGGAAGTAACGCCAAACTAAACAAAAATGTTAACCATTTGTACAATCATAAGTTAATCTTTCCTCAAAGTTTGGTTGTTCACGTCTCTGCCAAATCGAAGATCTCTTTGAAACAATATTTTTTGTCTCAGGACCGGAAACGGACAAACGGAAGTGATTAATAAATACAACAGCTGGTATTTCTCATACATTTGCTCAGCGTACATCACTGTTTATCAGGCTAGATGAAACACCCAAGAAAGTCAGTTAAACTTGTTAAAAACATGATTTGTTTGAACCCTTCCGGTAAGAACCGGAAGTGACAGTTGACAAAATTAAACCCGTTAAACACATCCCCAATTAAATTTCTATCAATCATGAAAGTTTCGTGTCTAATTCGCTAACAGTGACAAAAATCTCGCGGACATCAAATTTGTAAAAAGGAAAGCTACATAGAGACATTTGAGATATCTCACCGGAAGTAAAATCTATTTGCTAATTTAACATTATATAGATGACATATGTAAGATTGTATATTGATATTTTCATTTTATGTAAAATGAATAAAATATGAAAAAAACAAATTTTTGAAGTGCTTCCGGTGACGACCGGAAATTACGCCGATCAAAACAAAATAGTGTATACACATGTACATACATAGGTCTATCATCCCACAAAGTTTGATTGTTCAAGTCGTCACCGTTTTTGAAATCTCTCGGAAACAAGGTGTTTTATCTCGGGACAGGAAACGGACTAACGGAAGTGTTCAATGAAAATGAAAGTTAGTATTTCCTAACCATTACACAACAGGACTTTTTTTGGCTATCAACATATCTTATATTGTCAAACAAAAACAGTTAAACTCTTAAACAACTTGAATTGTTTGAACTCTTTCGGTGTGGACCGGAAGTGACGGTTGACAAAATGAGAGCGGTTAAACACATCTTCTATCAAATGTCTATCAGCCATGTAAGTTTTGTGTCTTGGTCACTTACAGTTTCTGAGATCTCACTGTAATAATATTTGTTTTAAAAAGAGTACCTGAGATATTTGAGATATCTTACCGGATGTAATTTTTTTATGTTTATTTATTATCGGATAGATGACATATCAAAGCGTTTATACTTATTTTTCAATTTTGTGTTAAACAAATAAAATGCGTAAAAACATAATTTTTGAAGAGCTTCCGGTGACGACCGGAAGTTACGACGAACAAAACAAAATAGCCTAAACACATCTACAACTATAGTTCTATCATCTCTCAAAGTTTGGAGGTTCAAGTCTTTATCGTTTCTGAGATTTCATTGTCCATAGCTTTCTGTCGCGGGACAGGAAACGGACGACAGGAAGTGAATTTTGAAAAAAAAAAAAAAAATCCTGGAGATATTATCATTCTCTACCAGTCCTAAAAATTTCAAGAGAATCTATCCAGCCATCTCTGAGAAATCTGGTTAAACTTTTTAAAAACTTGATTTGTTTGAACTCTTCCTGTGTGGACCGGAAGTGACGGTTGACAAAATAAAAACGGTTAAACACATCTTCTATCCAATGTCTATCATCCATGTAAGTTTCGTGTCTTGATCACTTAGAGATCTCGCGGTACAAACATTTGTTTTAAAAAAGGCTACATGAGATATTTGAGATATCTCACCGGAAGTAGAATTTTTTTGTTGATATTACATTGCAGAGATTTCCTATGTATAGATTTATTCTTATATATTTATTCTATGGACAAAAAATTTGATGCGTAAAAAAAAATATTTTTAAGTGCTTCCAGTGACGACCGGAAGTTATGACGAACAAAACAAAAGTGTTTAAACACATCTACAGCTATAGGTCTATCATCCCACAAAGTTTGAATGTTTAAGTCTTTACCGTTTTTTAGATCTCGAGGTGACAAGCTTTTTGTCGCGGGACAGGAAACGGACGACCGGAAGTGAATTTAGAACAATTTTAATTAAAATCCTCTAGATCTTTTTATTTTCTGTCATTCCTGAAAATTTTATAAAAATCCATCAAAACATCTCTGAGAAATTCACGATAGAAAAAGGGGAAAAAAATAATAATAATAACTAGACACGATCTCGTTGCGAGCAACGAGGAGGTCTTCCGTACGATTATTATAAGGATATGTGACGTCATTGACTTTGATTTTCGACAAGAAAACATGATATGACGAAAGGAGTGGAGTACTAAAGTTTTTTTTTTTTGGTATCTCTTTTTATAAGTTCTCTGACATTGCTTTTTTAAATACTTGCACTCTTCCAATTAAGATAGAAAAGATGAGAAAATCATTATGTTGTTAGGATATATTAACGTATTATACCTAATCTAGCTTTAATAACCTTTAACAAAATGGCTCTGAGTAAAAGGATATAGGTAAAATACTTTAGAGCCCTTTGGTTCCCTAATTTAAGAGGCCAGCCCCTTTTTCTTGATATCATTTGAAAGGTCATCTAATTCTAAACACATTTTGTTCAACAAGTGTTTAGAAATTCGGTATCGTTCTAGAGATATATGAGAAAGAAGGTTTTAGGGGCCGATCCCTTATCCCCTTATAGGGGCCGTTTGACGAAATTTTGAAGGTTGCATTTCGTTAAGAACATTATTTTGAACAACTTTTCTTCTATACTGCATTTAAAAAAAAAATTCCTTTCTGAGGTCTGGTTGATCAAATTTTGGGACCTTTGGCCCCTAAAAACCCCTAATTTCATAACACATGATAAAATCCTTACATTTCTTGGATACATAACTGTAAGGTAATCATATTTGCTTCTAAAACATTTCACAAAATATCTCTCAGTAAATGGCTACAGATAAAAGACTTTAGAGCCCTTTGGTCTCCTTATTTAAGGGGCCAGCCCCTTTTTCTTGATATCATTTAAAAGGTCATTTTATTCTAAACAATTTTATTCAACAAGTGTTTAGAAATTCGTTAATGTTCTGGAGATATATGAGAAAGAAGGTTTTAGGGGCCGATCCCTTATCCCCTTATAGGGGCCGTTTGACGAAATTTTGAAGGTTGCATTTCGTTAAGAACATTATTTTGAACAACTTTTCTTCTATACTGCATTTCAAAATATTTTTCCTTTCTGAGATATGGGTGATCAAATCTTCGGACTTTTGGCCCCTAAAAACCCCTAATTACATAACACATGATGAAATCCTTACATTACTTAGATACATAAATGTAAGATAAACATATTTGCTTCTATAACATTTCACAAAATATCCCTGTGTAAAAGGATATATGTAAAAGACTTTAGAGCCCTTTGGTTCCCTTATTTAAGGGGCCAGCCCCTTTTTCTTGATATCATATGAAAGGTCATCTAATTCTATACATATTTTGTTCAACAAGTGTTTAGAAATTCGTTAGCATTCTGGAGATATATGAGAAAGAAGGTTTTAGGGGCCGATCCCTTATTCCCTTATAGGGGCCGTTCGACGAAATTTTGAAGGTTGCATATCGTTAAGAACATCATTTTGAACAACTTTTCTTCTGTATTGCATTACAAAATATTTTTCCTTTCTGAGATATGGGTGATCAAAATTTTATACTTTTGGCCCCTAAAAACCCCTAGTTATGTAATACATGACAAAATCATTACATTGCGTGGATACATAACTGTGAGATAAACATATCTGCTTCTATAACATTTAACAAAATATCTCTCAGTAAAGAGCTACAGATTAAAGACTTTAGAGCCCTTTTGACCCCTTATTTGAGGAGCCAGCCCCTTTTTCTTGATTTCAAAGAAAAGGTCATGTAAATACAAACGTTTTTTACATTACATGTCTTAACAAAATATTTTTCAGAAAAGAGATAAACAAAGAAAACCAGAAAAAATAACGACGTTTTTTTAATCTCAATTTTCGGGTCCAGGCGAGCTTCAGCGCCTTTTGAGTCAGACAAAAATGAATACCTAAAGACACATCTACAATCTTTCGACTACAATCCCTGAAAGTTTGAACTCAATATCTTCAATCGTTAAGGAGAAGATCCCAGGACAAGCCGACCCTCTGAAAATCGCTAAAACGTCAATATATCAAAAACGGAAATGACGTCATCAAAATAAAAAATTACGTATAAAGTTTAGATCCGTATCTATCATATCTGAAAGTTTGATGAAAATCGGTTGAGTCATTTTTGAGAAATCGCGTGCACAAAATTTGTTGGAAAAAAAAGAAAAATAGCGAAGAAAAAGAAACAGAACGAAAACAATAAGGTCTTCCGTTGGAAACGGAAGACCTTAACTAGACTCTTGTTGCAAAAGCAACAAAAAGGTCTTCCGTTTTGATATACATGTATCAATTTAACTGTAAGACATTGCTTCTCTCAGTATTTCATAACCATTAGACAACAGGACTTAATTGACTATCAATTTGTCTTACTTTGTCAAACAGAAGCAGTAAATCTCTTAAACAACATGAATTGTTTGAACTCTCCCGGTGTGGACCGGAAGTGACGGTTGACAAAATAAAAACGGTTAAACACATCTTCTATCAAATGTCTATCATCCGTGTAAGTTTTGTGTCTTGGTCACTTACAGTTTATGAGACTTCGCTGTCATAATATTTGTTTTAAAAAGACTACCTGAGATATTTGAGATATTTTACCGGAAGTAATTTTTTTTGTTTATTAATCATCGGATAGATGACATATGAAAGCGTTTATACCTTTATATCATTTCAGTGTTAAACAAATAAAATGCGTAAAAACATAATTTTTGAAGTGCTTCCGGTGACGACCGGAAGTTACGACGAACAAAACAAAATAGTTTAAACACATCTACAGCTATAGGTCTATCATCCCTCAAAGTTTGGATGTTGAAGTCTTTATCGTTTCTGAGATCTCATTGTCCATAGCTTTTTATCGCGGGACAGGAAACGGACGACAAGAAGGGAATTTTGAAAAAATGAAAAAAATGCCTAGAGATATTTTCGTTCTCTATCAGTCCTATAAATTTCAAGAAAATCCATCCATGCATCTCTGAAAAATCGAGTTAAACTTTTAAAAAACTTGATTTGTTTGAACTCTTCCTGTGTGGACCGGAAGTGACGGTCGACCAAATAAACACGATTAAACACATCTTCTATCAAATGTCTATCATCCCTGTAAGTTTCGTGTTTTGATCACTTACAGTTTCTGAGATCTCGGGGTTCAAACATTTACTTTAAAAAAGGCTTCATGAGATATTTGAGATATCTCACCGGAAGTAGAATTTTTATGTTTATTAATCGTCGGATAGATGACATATGTAAGCATTTATACTTATATTTCAATTCTCCGAGAAATATATTAAATGCGTAAAAGCATAATTTTTGAAGAGCTTCCGGTGACGACCGGAAGTTACGACGAACAAAACAAAATAGTTTAAACACATCTACAACTATAGGTCTATCATCCCTCAAAGTTTGGATGTTCAAGTCTTTATCGTTTCTGAGATCTCATTGTCCATAGCTTTTTGTCGCGGGACAGGAAACGGACGACAGGAAGGGAATTTTGAAAAAATGAAAAAAATGCCTAGAGATATTTTCGTTCTCTATCAGTCCTATAGATTTCAAGAAAATCTTTCCATGCATCTCTGAAAAATCGAGTTAAACTTTTAAAAAACTTGATTTGTTTGAACTCTTCCAGTGTGGACCGGAAGTGACGGTCGACCAAATAAAAACGGTTAAACACATCTTCTATCAAATGTCTATCATCCCTGTAAGTTTCGTGTTTTGATCACTTACAGTTTCTGAGATCTCGGGGTTCAAACATTTACTTTAAAAAAGGCTTCATGAGATATTTGAGATATCTCACCGGAAGTAGAATTTTTATGTTTATTAATCATCGGATAGATGACATATGTAAGCATTTATACTTATATTTCAATTCTCCGAGAAATATATTAAATGCGTAAAAGCATAATTTTTGAAGAGCTTCCGGTGACGACCGGAAGTTACGACGAACAAAACAAAATAGTTTAAACACATCTACAACTATAGGTCTATCATCCCTCAAAGTTTGGATGTTCAAGTCTTTATCGTTTCTGAGATCTCATTGTCCATAGCTTTTTGTCGCGGGACAGGAAACGGACGACAGGAAGTGAATTTTGAAAAAATGAAAAAAACGCCTGGAGATATTATAATTATCTGTCAGTCCTGAAAATTTCCAGAAAATCCATCCAGCCATCTCTGAGAAATCTTGTGGACAAAAAACGGACAAAAAAAAATAATAATAACTAGACACTTGTTGCAAAAGCAACAAAAAGGTCTTCCGTTTTGATATACATGTATCAATTTAACTGTAAGACATTGCTTCTCTTACATGCAAAAAAAGTTGATATGATAATTATTGTGAATGATATATCCAGACGTTACTTACATGTAAAACAACGAGAATGAAAAAGAAATCAATTTTTTAAGTACTTTCTGTGACGACCAGAAGTAACGCCGATCTAAACAAAAATGTTAACCATTTGTACAATCATAAGTCAATCTTGCCTCAAAGTTTGGTTGTTCACGACTCTGCCAAATCTAAGATCTCTTTGAAACAATATTTTTTGTCTCGGGACCGAAACGGACGAACGAAAGTGATTAATAAAAACAAAAGCTGGTATTTCTCGTACATTTGCTTAATGTACATCACTGTTTATCAGGCTCGATGAAATTCCAAAAAAGTCAGCTAAACTTGTTAAAAACAGGATTTGTTTGAACCCTTCCGGTAAGAACCGGAAGTGACAGTTGACAAAATTAAACCCGTTAAACACATCCCCAATCAAAATTCTATCAAACAATCAATAAAAGATTCGTGTCTCAATCACTTACAATGACGAAAATATTGCGGACATCAAATTTGTAAAAAGAAAAGCTACATAGAGATATTTGAGATTTACGGAAGTAAAATTTATTTGCCAATTTAAAATCATATAGATGACATATGTAAGATTGTATACTGATATTTTCATTTTATGTAAAATGAATAAAACAAATTTTTGAAGTGCTTCCGGTGACGACCGGAAGCTACGCCGAACAAAACAAAATAGTGTAAACACATGTACATACATAGGTCTATCATCCCACAAAGTTTGATCGTTCAAGTCGTTACCGTTTTTGAGATCTCCAGGAATCAAGGTTTTTTTTGTCTCGGGACAGGAAACGGACAAACGGAAGTGCTCAATGTAAATTGTAATTAATATTTTTTTTGTACTTGCCCTTTCTACTTAATTGTTCATCGACTTCACTACAAATATCAAAGGAAAACAGTTAAACTGATAAACAGCTCGATTTGTTTGAACTCTTCCTGTGTGGACCGGAAGTGACGGAAGACAAAACGAAACCGGTTAAACACATCTTCAATCAAATGTCTATCATCCATGAAAGTTTTGTGCTTTGATCGCTTATAGTTTCTGAGATCTCGTTTGTACAAAATGTGTTTCAAAAAAGCTACCTGAGATATTTGAGATATCTCACCGGAAGTCGAAATTTTTTGTTGAGTTAACATCGCATAGACAATCTATGCATAGATTTATACTTATATATTTATTTTATGGAAAAAGAATTTTATGCGAAAAAGTAGTTATTTTTGAAGTGCTTCCGGTGACGACCGGAAGTTACGCCTGATAAAACAAAATAATGTTAACACACCTACAGCTATGGGTCTATCATCCCACAAAGTTTGGATGTTCAAGTCTTTACCGTTTTTGAGATCTCGTTGATACAAGCTTTTCCAACGCGGAACAGGAAACGGACAAACGGAAGTGCTCAATCTAAATTGTATTTAATATATCTTGTAAACTTGCCTTTTGTACTTCATTTCTCATCCAGCACACTACAAATATCAATGGAAATAAGTTAAACTGATAAACAGCTCGATTTGTTTGAACTCTTCCTGTGTGGACCGGAAGTGACGGAAGACAAAACGAAACCGGTTAAACACATCTTCAATCAAATGTCTATCATCCATGAAAGTTTTGTGCTTTGATCACTTATAGTTTCTGAGATCTCGTTTGTACAAAATGTGTTTCAAAAAAGCTACCTGAGATATTTGAGATATCTCACCGGAAGTCGAAATTTTTTGTTGAGTTAACATCGCATAGACAATCTATGCATAGATTTATACTTTTATATTTATTTTATGGAAAAAGAATTTTATGCGAAAAAGTAGTTATTTTTGAAGTGTTTCCGGTGACGACCGGAAGTTACGACGAACAAAACAAAATAGTGTGAACACATCTACAGCTATGGGTCTATCATCCCACAAAGTTTGGATGTTCAAGTCTTTACCGTTTTTGAGATCTCGTTGATACAAGCTTTTCCAACGCGGGACAGGAAACGGACAAACGGAAGTGCTCAATCTAAATTGTATTTAATATATCTTGTAAACTTGCCTTTTGTACTTCATTTCTCATCCAGCACACTACAAATATCAATGGAAATAAGTTAAACTGATAAACAGCTCGATTTGTTTGAACTCTTCCTGTGTGGACCGGAAGTGACGGAAGACAAAACGAAACCGGTTAAACACATCTTCAATCAAATGTCTATCATCCATGAAAGTTTTGTGCTTTGATCACTTATAGTTTCTGAGATCTCGTTTGTACAAAATGTGTTTCAAAAAAGCTTCCTGAGATATTTGAGATATCTCACCGGAAGTCGAAATTTTTTGTTGAGTTAACATCGCATAGATAACCTATGCATAGAATTATACTTATATATTTATTTTATCGAAAATGAATTTTATGCGAAAAAATAGTTATTTTTGAAGTGCTTCCGGTGACGACCGGAAGTTACGACGAACAAAACAAAATAGTTTAAACACATCTACAACTATAGGTCTATCATCCCTCAAAGTTTGGAGGTTCAAGTCTTTATCGTTTCTGAGATCTCATTGTCCATAGCTTTTTGTCATGGGACAGGAAACGGACGACAGGAAGTGAATTTTGACAAAATGAAAAAAACGCCTAGAGATATTATCATTTTCTATCAGTCCTGAAAATTTCAAGAAAATCTATCCAGTCATCTCTGAGAAATCTTGTGGACAAAAAACGGACAAAAAAAAATAATAATAATAATAACTAGACTCTTGTTGCTATAGCAACAAAAAGGTCTTCCGTTCCTCGTGTATTAATCTATACAAAAAATCCAGTTATCCTGTAAACAGAAAATCGATATAATATATACATTTGGAATTTCCTCAAAGTTATGATGTTCAAGTTTTTGTTAGTTATAATATCACGTTGAAATAAGGTTTTTGTCTCGGGACCGGAAACGAACAAACGGAAGTGATTTAAGAGATTGAAAGTAGATATTTTAGTACATTTACCTATGGTATGTCATTGTTTATCACATTGAGTAAAATGTTTTAAAAAAAGTTTTAAAAAAATGTTCTATTGCTTGAACGCTTCGAGTAATAGCCGGAAGTGACGTAGGACCAAATTGAAACCCGTTAAACACATGTTTAATCAATGTCCATTGTCTATATAAGTTTTGTGTCTTGATCTATCACAGTTTCTGAGATCTTGTGGGTATTTTGTTTTTAGAAAAGAAGGCTACCTGAGATATTTGAGATGTCTCAGCGGAAGTAAACTTTTTTTTTTTACTATGTATAGATGACTTTTTGTATTTCTACAGCTAAAATGTTACTTCAATGATAAATAACCAAATATTTTTAAAAAATCAAAATTTGGTGTTCTTCCTGTGACGACCGGAAGTTACGCCTGATAAAACAAAATAATGTTAACACATGTACATACATAGATCTATCATCCCACATAGTTTGGCTGTTCAAGTCGTTACCGTTTTTGAGATCTCGTCGAAATCAGGTTTTTGGTCTCTGTACAGGAAACGGGCAAACGGAAGTGTTCAATGTAAATTGTATTAAATATTTCTTGTATACTTGCCTTTTGTACATTATTTTTCATTTATCTAACTAAAAATATCAAAGGAAAACAGTTAAACTGATAAACAGCTCGATTTTTTTAACTCTTCCGGTATGAACCGGAAGTGATTGAAGACAAAATGAAACCGGTTAAACACATCTTCAATCAAATGTCTATCATCAGTGAAAGTTTCGTGTCTTGATCACTTATAGTTTTTAAGATCTCGCGGGTACAAAATGTGTTTTAAAAAAGGTACCTGAGATGATTGAGATATCTCACCGGAAGTAGATTTTTGTTGTTGATATAACATCGCATAGGTAACTTATGTATAGAATTATAGTTTTTTGTTTATTCTATGGAAAAGAAATTTAATGCGTAGAAATAATAATTTTTGAAGTGCTTCCGGTGACGACCGGAAGTTACGACGAACAAAAAAAAATAGTTTAAACACATCTACAGCTATAGGTCTATCATCCCACAAAGTGTGGGTGTTCAAAACTTTACCGTTTTTGAGATCTCGAGGTGACAAGCTTTTTCAACGCGGGACAGGAAACGCACGACCGGAAATGAATTTTGAAAAAAACGCCTAGAGATATTATTATTGTCTTTCATTCCAGAAAATTTCAAAAATATCTATCCAGCCATCTCCGAGAAATCTTGTGGACAAAAAAAGGAAAAAAAAAAATAATAATAATAAAAAACCTTACAATCACTATAAGGTCTTCCGTTGGAAACGGAAGACCTTAATAAGAAACATTACAATCACTATAAGGTCTTCCGTTGGAAACGGAAGACCTTAATAATAATAATAAGAAACATTACAATCACTATAAGGTCTTCCGTTGGAAACGGAAGACCTTAACTAGACACTTGTTGCAAAAGCAACAAAAAGGTCTTCCGTTTTGATATACATGTATCAATTTAACTGTAAGACATTGCTTCTCTTACATGCAAAAAAAGTTGATATGATAATTATTGTGAATGATATATCCAGACGTAACTTACATGTAAAACAACGAGAATGAAAAAGAAATCAATTTTATAAGTACTTTCTGTGACGACCAGAAGTAACGCCGATCTAAACAAAAATGTTAACCATTTGTACAATCATAAGTCAATCTTGCCTCAAAGTTTGGTTGTTCACGACTCTGCCAAATCTAAGATCTCTTTGAAACAATATGTTTTTGTCTCGGGACCGAAACGGACGAACGAAAGTGATTAATAAAAACAAAAGCTGGTATTTCTCGTACATTTGCTTAATGTACATCACTGTTTATCAGGCTCGATGAAATTCCAAAAAAGTCAGCTAAACTTGTTAAAAACAGGATTTGTTTGAACCCTTCCGGTAAGAACCGGAAGTGACAGTTGACAAAATTAAACCCGTTAAACACATCCCCAATCAAAATTCTATCAAACAATCTATGAAAGATTCGTGTCTCAATCACTTACAATGACGAAAATATTGCGGACATCAAATTTGTAAAAAGAAAAGCTACATAGAGATATTTGAGATATCTCACCGGAAGTAAAATTTATTTGCCAATTTAAAATTATATAGATGACATATGTAAGATTGTATACTGATATTTTCATTTTATGTAAAATGAATAAAACAAATTTTTGAAGTGCTTCCGGTGACGACCGGAAGCTACGCCGAACAAAACAAAATAGTGTAAACACATGTACATACATAGGTCTATCATCCCACAAAGTTTGATCGTTCAAGTCGTTACCGTTTTTGAGATCTCCAGGAATCAAGGTTTTTTGTCTCGGGACAGGAAACGGACAAACGGAAGTGCTCAATGTAAATTGTAATTAACATTTTTTTTGTACTTGCCCTTTCTACTTAATTGTTCATCGACTTCACTACAAATATCAAAGGAAAACAGTTAAACTGATAAACAGCTCGATTTGTTTGAACTCTTCCTGTATGGACCGGAAGTGACGGAAGACAAAACGAAACCGGTTAAACACATCTTCAATCAAATGTCTATCATCCATGAAAGTTTTGTGCTTTGATCGCTTATAGTTTCTGAGATCTCGTTTATACAAAATGTGTTTCAAAAAAGCTACCTGAGATATTTGAGATATCTCACCAGAAGTAGAATTTTTTTGTTGAGTTAACATCGCATAGACAATCTATGCATAGATTTATACTTATATATTTATTTTATGGAAAAGGAATTTTATGCGAAAAAGTAGTTATTTTTGAAGTGCTTCCGGTGACGACCGGAAGTTACGACGAACAAAACAAAATAGTGTGAACACATCTACAGCTATGGGTCTATCATCCCACAAAGTTTGGATGTTCAAGTCTTTACCGTTTTTGAGATCTCGTTGATACAAGCTTTTCCAACACGGGACAGGAAACGGACAAACGGAAGTGCTCAATCTAAATTGTATTTAATATATCTTGTAAACTTGCCCTTTGCACTTCATTTCTCATCCAGCACACTACAAATATCAATGGAAATAAGTTAAACTGATAAACAGCTCGTTTTGTTTGAACTCTTCCTGTGTGGACCGGAAGTGACGGAAGACAAAACGAAACCGGTTAAACACATCTTCTATCAAATGTCTATCATCCATGAAAGTTTTGTGCTTTGATCACTTATAGTTTCTGAGATCTCGTTTGTACAAAATGTGTTTCAAAAAAGCTACCTGAGATATTTGAGATATCTCACCGGAAGTAGAATTTTTTTGTTGAGTTAACATCGCATAGATAACCTATGCATAGAATTATACTTATATATTTATTTTATCGAAAATGAATTTTATGCGAAAAAATAGTTAGTTTTGAAGTGCTTCCGGTGACGACCGGAAGTTACGACGAACAAAACAAAATAGTTTAAACACATCTACAACTATAGGTCTATCATCCCTCAAAGTTTGGAGGTTCAAGTCTTTATCGTTTCTGAGATCTTATTGTCCATAGCTTTTTGTCGCGGGACAGGAAACGGACGACAGGAAGTGAATTTTGAAAAAATGAAAAAAAAGCCTAGAGATATTATCATTTTCTATCAGTCCTGAAAATTTCAAGAAAATCCATCCCGCCATCTCTGAGAAATCTTGTGGACAAAAAAAGGAAAAAAAAAATAATAATAACTAGACACTTGTTGCTATAGCAACAAAAAGGTCTTCCGTTCCTCATGTATTAATCTGTACAAAACGTCCATTTCTCTTGTAAACAGAAAATGGATATAACATATACTGTAAAGGAATTCCAAAGAAATAAAAAAAAGAGAAAAATGTCAATTCTTGAGTACTTTCTGTGACGACCGGAAGTTACATGTACGCCGGATCATACAGAACATAGTAAACATATCTTCAAACGTTGTTTTGTCTTTCCTCGAAGTTTTGATGTTCAAGTTTTTGTAAGTTATAATATGTCTTTGAAAAAAGGTTTTTAGTCTCGGTACCGGAGACGGACAAACGGAAGTGATTTAAGAAATTAAAAGAAGATGTTTTAGTTCATTTACCTACGGTACGTTTATATTAAAACAATATTAAAACATTAAAAAATAATAAAACAATATTAAAACAAATGTAAAGTTAAAAAAAAATCTTCTATTCCTTGAACGCTTCAAGTGAGAACCGGAAATGACGTACGACCAAATGAAACCCGTTAAACACATGTTCAATCAAATGTTAATTATACATATAAATTTTGTTTCTTGATCTCTCACAGTTTCTGAGATCTTGTGGGTACTTTGTTTTTTTAAAAAGAAGGCTACCTGAGATATTTGAGATGTCTCACCGGAAGTAGAACTTTTTGTTGTTTATTTATAATGTGTAAACGACCTTTTGTATTTCTATAGCTTAAATGTTACTTCCATGCTAATTGACCAAATATTTAAAAAAAAAAATCAAAAGTGGATGTACTTCCTGTGACGACCGGAAGTTACGCCGGATTAAACAAACTAATGTAAACCCATGTACATATATAGATCTATCATCCCACAATGTTTGGTTGTTCAAATTGTTACCGTTTTTAAGATCTCGTCGAAATAAGGTTTTTTGTCTCGGGACAGGAAACGGACAAACGGAAGTGCTCAGTGTAAATTGTATTAAATATTTCAGTTACACTTGCGTTTTGAACATAATTGATAATTAAAAATACTTAAAATATCTAAGGAAAACAGTTAAACTGATTAAAAGCTTGATTTTATTTTTTCTCTTCCTGTGTGGACCGGAAGTGACGGAAAACCAAATGAAACTGGTTAAACACATCTTCAATCAAATGTCTATCATTCATGAAAGTTTCATGATTTGATCATTTATATTTTGTGAGATCTCGCGGGTACAAAAATGTGTTTAAAAAAAGCTACCTGAGATAATTGAGATATCTCACCGGAAGTAGAATTTTTTGGTTGATATAACATCGCATAGATAACTTATGTATAGAATTATAGTTTTATGTTTAGTCTATGGAAAAGAAATTTAATGCGTAAAAATGATAATTTTTGAAGTGCTTCCGGTGACGACCGGAAGTTACGACGAACAAAACAAAATAGTTTAAACACATCTACAGCTATAGTTCTATCATCCCACAAAGTTTGGGTGTTCAAAACTTTACCGTTTTTGAGATCTCGAGGTGACAATCTTTTTCAACGCCGGACAGGAAACGGACGACCGGAAATAAATTTTGAAAAAATAAAAAAAACGCCTAGAGATATTATCATTCTCTTTCATTCCAGAAAATTTCAAAAATATCTATCCAGCCATCTCCGAGAAATCTTGTGGACAAAAAAAGGAAACAAAAAATAATAATAATAAAAAACCTTACAATCACTATAAGGTCTTCCTTTGGAAACGGAAGACCTTAATAATAAGAAACATTACAATCACTATAAGGTCTTCCGTTGGAAACGGAAGACCTTAATAAGAAAGAAAAAACCTAACAATCACTATAAGGTCTTCTGTTGGAAACGGAAGACCTTAACTAGACTCTTGTTGCAAAAGCAACAAAAAGGTCTTCCGTTTTGATATAGAAGTATCAATTTAACTGTAAGACATTGCTTCTCTAACATAAATAAAAAATGGATACGAAAATTATTGTGAATGATAAAAATATCAAAATTGGGTGTACTTCCTGTGACGACCGGAAGTTACGCCGGATAAAACAAAATAATGTTAACACATGTACATACATAGGTCTATCATCCCACAAAGTTTGGTTGTTCAAGTCGTTACTGTTTTTGAGATCTCGTCGAAAACAGGTTTTTGGTCTCTGGACAGGAAACGGGCAAACGGAAGTGTTCAATTTAAATTGTATTCAATATTTCTTGTAAACTTGCCTTTTGTACATTATTTTTCATTTATCTAACTAAAATATATCAAAGGAAAACAGTTAAACTGATAGACAGCTCTTTTTTTTTTAACTCTTCCGGTATGGACCGGAAGTGACGGAAGACAAAATGAAACCGGTTAAACACATCTTCAATCAAATGTCTATCATCTATGAAAGTTTCGTGTCTTGATCGCTTATAGTTTCTGATATCTCGCGGGTACAAAATGTGTTTTAAAAAAGCTACCTGAGATAATTGAGATATCTCACCGGAAGTAGAAATTTTTTGTTGATATTACATCGCAGAGATTTCCTATGAATAGATTTATTCTTATATATTTATTCTATTGACAAAAAAATTGATGCGTAAAAAAAAATTATTTTTTAAGTGCTTCCGGTGACGACCGGAAGTTATGACGAACAAAACAAAAGTGTTTAAACACATCTACAGCTAGAGGTCTATCATCCCACAAAGTTTGAATGTTTAAGTCTTTACCGTTTCTTAGATCTCGAGGTGACAAGCTTTTTGTCGCGGGACAGGAAACGGACGACCGGAAGTGAATTTAGAACATTTTTTATTAAAATCCTCTAGATCTTTTTATTTTCTGTCATTCCTGGAAATTTTATAAAAATCCATCAAGACATCTCTGAGAAATTCACGAGAGAAAAAGGGGAAAAAAATAATAATAATAACTAGACACTTGTTGCAAAAGCAACAAAAAGGTCTTCCGTTTTGATATACATGTATCAATTTAACTGTAAGACATTGCTTCTCTCACATAGAAAAAAAAAGTGGATATGATAAATATTGTGAATAATCTCAATCACTTACAGTGACAAAAATCTCACGGACATCAAATTTGTAAAATGGAAAGCTACACAGAGACATTTGAGATATCTCACCGGAAGTAAAATTTATTTGCTAATTTAACATTATATAGATGACATATGTAAGATTATATACTGATATTTTCATTTTATGTAAAATGAATAAAATATGAAGAAAACAAAATTTTTGAAGTGCTTCCGGTGACGACCGGAAGTTACGCCGAACAAAACAAAACAGTGTTAACACATGTTCATACATAGGTCTATCATCCCACAAAGTTTGGTCGTTCAAGTCGTCACCGTTTTTGAGATCTCGTCGAAATAAGGTTTTTTGTCTCGGGACAGGAAACGGACATGCGGAAGTGCTCAATGTAAATTGTATTAAACATTTCTTGTATACTTGCCTTTTGTACGTTATATTTCATTTATCTAGCTAAAAATGTCAAAGAAAAACAGTTAAACTGATAAACAGCTCGATTTGTTTGAACTCTTCCGGTGTGTACCGGAAGTGACGGAAGACAAAATGAAACCAGTTAAACACATCTTCAATCAAATGTCTATCATCCACGAAAGTTCCGTGTCTTGATCACTTATAGTTTCTGAGATCTCGCGGGTACAAAATGTGTTTTAAAAAGGCTTCCTGAGATGATTGAGATATCTCACCGGAAGTAGAATTTTTTTGTTGATCTAACATTGCATAGATAAGTTATGCATAGAATTATACTTATTTATTTAATTTACGGAAAATGAATTTAATGCGTAAAATAACTATTTTTGAAGTGCTTCCGGTGACACCCGGAAGTTACGACGAACAAAACAAAAGTGTTTAAACACATCTACATACACAGGTCTATCATCCTACAAAAATTGGTTGATCAAGTCTTTACCATCTTTGAGGTCTCGAGGTGACAAGCTTTTTCATTGCGGGAAAGGAAACGGACGACCGGAAATGAATTTTTAAAAAATGAAAAAATCATTCCTACACTTTATCATTCTCTATTATTCCTGAAAATTTCAAGAAAATCTATCCAGTCATCTCTGAGAAAATCGGGGAAAAAAATAATAATAATAATAATAATAACTAGACTCTTGTTGCTATAGCAACAAAAAGGTCTTCCATTCCTCATGAATTAATCTGCACAAAAAATCTAGTTATCTTGTAAACAGAAAATGGACATAATATGTACATTTTGTCTTTCCTCAAAGTTTGGATGTTCAAGTTTTTGTTAGTTATAATATCTCGTTGAGAAAAGGTTTTTGTCTCGGGACCGGAAACGATCGAACGGAAGTGATTAAGAAATTGAAAATACGTATTTTAGTACATTTACCTATGATACGATATTGTTCATCACATTGAGTAAATTGTTTAAAAAATTATAAAGAAAAAAAAAACCTTTTATTGCTTGAACGCTTCGAGTGAAAACCGGAAGTGACGTACGACCAAATGGAACCCGTTAAACACATGTTCAATCAAATGTTAATTATACATATAAGTTTTGTGTCTTGATCTCTCACAGTTTCTGAAATCTTGTGGGTACTTTGCTTTTTAAAAAGAAGGGTACCTGAGATATTTTAGATGTCTCACCGGAAGTAGAACTTTTTTTGTTTTTTTTACCATGTGTATATGACCTCTTTTATTTTTTTAGCTTAAATATTACTTCCATGCTAATAAACCAAATATTAAAAAAAAATCAAAATTGGGTGTACTTCCTGTGACGACCGGAAGTTACGCCGGATAAAACAAACTAATGTGAACCCATGTACATACATAGATCTATCATCCCACAATGTTTGGTTGTTCAAATTGTTACCGTTTTTAAGATCTCGTCGAAATAAGGTTTTTTGTCTCGGGACAAGAAACGGACAAACGGAAGTGCTCAGTGTAAATTGTATTAAATATTTCTTGTATTCTTGCCTTTTGTACATAATTGTTAATTAAGAATACTTAAAATATCTAAGGAAAACAGTTATACTGATAGAAAGCTTGATTTTTTTTTACTCTTCCTGTGTGGACCGGAAGTGACGGAAGACCAAATGAAACCGGTTAAACACATCTTCAATCAAATGTCTATCATTCATGAAAGTTTCATGATTTGATCATTTTTAGTTTCTGAGATCTCGCGGGTACAAAATGTGTTTTAAAAAAGCTACCTGAGATAATTGAGATATCTCACCGGAAGTAGAATTTTTTTGTTGATATAACATCGCATAGATAACTTATGTATAGAATTATAGTTTTATTGTTATTCTATGGAAAGGAAATTTTATGCGTTAAAATAATAATTTTTGAAGTGCTTCCGGTGACGACCGGAAGTTACGACGAACAAAACAAAATAGTTTAAACACATCTACAGCTATAGGTCTATCACCCCACAAAGTTTGGGTGTTCAAAACTTTACCGTTTTTGAGATCTCGAGGTGACAAGCTTTTTCAACGCGGGACAGGAAACGGTCGACCGGAAATGAATTTTGAAAAAATGAAAAAAACGCCTAGAGATATTATCATTCTCTTTCATTCCAGAAAATTTCAAACAAATCTATCCAGCCATCTCCGAGAAATCTTGTGGACAAAAAAAGGAAAAAAAAAAATAATAATAATAACTAGACTCTTGTTGCTATAGCAACAAAAAGGTCTTCCGTTCCTCATGTATTAATCTGTACAAAAGTCCATTTCTCTTGTAAACAGAAAGTGGATATAACATATAATGTAAAAGAATTCCAAAGAAAAAAAACCAAAAAGACAAAATGTCAATTTTTGAGTACTTTCTGTGACGACCGGAAGTTACGCCGGATCATACAGAACATAGTAAACATATCTTCATACATTGTTCTGTCTTTCCTCGAAGTTTTGATGTTCAAGTTTTAATTTAAGTTATGATATCTCTTTGAGCAAAGGTTTTTAGTCTCGGTACCGGAAACGAACAAACGGAAGTGATTTTAGAAATTAAAAGTAGATATTTTAGTACATTTACCTACGGTACGTTTCTGTTCATCAAATTAAGTAAAATATTAAAACAAATCTAAAGTTAAAAAAAAACTTCTATTCCTTGAACGCTTCAAATGAGAACCGGAAATGACGTACGACCAAATGAAACCCGTTAAACACATGTTCAATCAAATGTTAATTATACATATAAATTTTGTTTCTTGATCTCTCACAGTTTCTGAGATCTTGTGGGTACTTTGTTTTTTTAAAAAGAAGGCTACCTGAGATATTTGAGATGTCTCACCGGAAGTAGAACTTTTTGATGTTTATTTATAATGTGTATATGAACTTTTGTATTGCTATAGCTTAAATGTTTCTTCCATGCTAATTAACCAAATATTTTTAAAAAATCAAAATTGGGTGTACTTCCTGTGACGACCGGAAGTTACGCCGGATAAAACAAACTAATGTGAACCCATGTACATACATAGATCTATCATCCCACAATGTTTGGTTGTTCAAATTGTTACCGTTTTTAAGATCTCGTCGAAATAAGGTTTTTTGTCTCGGGACAGGAAACGGACAAACGGAAGTGCGCAGTGTAAATTGCATTAAATATTTCTTGTATACTTGCCTTTTGTACATAATTGTTAATCAAAAAAACTTAAAATATCAAAAGAAAACCGTTTAAGTTATAAACAGCTTGATTTTTTTTAACTCTTCCTGTGTGGACCGGAAGTAACGGAAGACAAAATAAAACCGGTTAAACATATCTTCATTCAAATGTCTATCATTCATGAAAGTTTCATGATTTGATCATTTATAGTTTCTGAGAACTCGCGGGTACAAAATGTGTTTTAAAAAATCTACCTGAGATAATTGAGATATCTCACCGGAAGTAGAATTTTTTTGTTGATATAACATCGCATAGGTAACTTATGTATAGAATTATAGTTTTATGTTTATTCTATGAAAAATAAATTAATGCGTAAAAATAATATTTTTTGAAGTGCTTCCGGTGACGACCGGAAGTTACGACGAACAAAAAAAATAGTTTAAACACATCTACAGCTATAGGTCTATCATCCCACAAAGTTTGGGTGTTCAGAAGTTTACCGTTTTTGAGATCTCGAGGTGACAAGCTTTTTCAACGCGGGACAGGAAACGCACGACCGGAAATGAATTTTGAAAAAATGAAAAAAACGCCTAGAGATATTATCATTGTCTTTCATTCCAGAAAATTTCAAAAATATCTATCCAGCCATCTCCGAGAAATCTTGTGGACAAAAAAAGGAAAAAAAAAAATAATAATAATAAAAAACCTTACAATCACTATAAGGTCTTCCGTTGGAAACGGAAGACCTTAAAAAACCTTACAATCACTATGAGGTCTTCCGTTGGAAACGGAAGACCTTAATAAAAAGAAACATTACAATCACTATAAGGTCTTCCGTTGGAAACGGAAGACCTTAACTAGACTCTTGTTGCTATAGCAACAAAAAGGTCTTCCGTTCCTCATGTATAAATCTGTGCAAAAGATATATTTCTCTTGTAAACAGAAAATGGATATAATTTATACTGTAAAGGAATTCCCAAGAAATAAACAAAACAAAAAGACAAAACGTCATTTTTTGAGTACTTTCTGTGACGACCGGAAGTTACGCCGGATCATACAAAACACAATAAACATTACCTTGTCTTTCCTCAAAGTTTGGATGTTCAAGTTTTTGTTAGTTATAATATCTCGCTTAGAAAAGATTTTTGTCTCGGAACCGGAAACGATCGAACGGAAGTGATTAAGAAATTGAAAATACGTAGTTTAGTACATTTACCTATGATACGTTATTGTTCATTACATTGAGTAAAATGTTTAAAAAATGCTTAAGAAAAAAAACCTTTTATTGCTTGAACACTTCGAGTTAAAACCGGAAGTAGCGAACGACCAAATGGAACCCGTTAAACACATGTTCATTCAAATGTCCATTATCCATACAAGTTTTGTGTCTGTATCTCTCACAGTTTCTGAGATCTTGAGGGTAGTTTGTTTTTTTAAAAGAAGGCTACCTGAGATATTTGAGATGTCTCACCGGAAGTAGAACTTATTTTTGGTTTTTTTACCATGTGTAGATGACCTCTTGTATTCTTATAACCAAAATGTTACTTCCATGCTAAATAACCAACATATTTTTAAAAAATCAAAATTTTGCGTGCTTCCTGTGACGACCGGAAGTTACGCCGGATGAAACAAAATAGTGTTAACACATGTCCATACACAGGTCTATAATTCTACAAAGTTTGGTTGTTGAAGTCGTTACCGTTTTTGAGATCTCGTCGATATAAGGTTTTTTGTCTCGGGACAGGAAACGGACAAACGGAAGTGCTTAATGAAACTTAATTTTTTTATATCTTGTTTACTTTCCTATTTTACATTATTAGTCATCGAAACAGCTTAAACTATAAAAAAAAAAAACCAGTTTAACGGATTAACAATTTGATTTGTTTGAACTCTTCCGCTTTGGACCGGAAGTGACGGAGGACAAAATGAAACTGTTTAAACACATCTTCAATCAACTGTCTATGAGTGGTGAAAGTTTTGTGTCTTGATCACGTACAGTACCTGAGAACTTGCGGGTACAAAATATGTTTTAAAAAAGCTACCTGAGATAATCGAGATATCTCACCGGAAGTAGAATGTTTTTGTTTATTTAACATTGCATAGATGACATATATAAGGATCTATACTAATATCTTTATTCTATTGAAAATAAATTAAATACGTAAAAACAAAAAAAATTGAAGAGCTTCCGGTGACGACCGGAAGTTACGACGAACAAAACAAAAGTGTTTAAACACATCTACGACTATAGGTCTATTATCCCTCAAAGTTTGGATGTTCAAGTCTTTCTCATTTTTGAGATCTCGATGTGACAAGCTTTTTAACGCGGGACAGGAAACGGACGACAGGAAATAAATTTTCAAAAAATGAAAAAAAACGCCTAGAGATATGATCATTTTCTATCAGTCCTGAAAACTTGAAGTAAATCTATCAAGCCATCTCTGAGAAATCTTGTGGACAAAAACTGGGAAAAAAATAATAATAAAAAACCTTACAATCTCTATAAGGTCTTCCGTTGGAAACGGAAGACCTTAATAATAATAATAATAAGAAACATTACAATCACTATAAGGTCTTCCGTTGGAAACGGAAGACCTTAATAAAAAACCTTACAATCACTATAAGGTCTTCCGTTGGAAACGGAAGACCTTAATAACTAGACTCTTGTTGCTATAGCAACAAAAAGGTCTTCTGTTCCTCATGTATTAATCTGCACAAGAAATCCAGTTATCTTGTAAACAGAAAATGAATATAATATATATTAGTTTTGTGTCTTGATCTATCATAGTTCTGAGATCTTATTTATTCTTTGTTTTTAAAAAAGAAGGCTATCTGAGATATATGAGATGTCTCACCGGAAGTAGAACTTTTTTTTACCATGTGTAGATGACTTTTTTGTATTTCTATAGCTAAAATGTTACTTCAATGCTAAATAACCAAAATATTTTTAAAAATATCAAAATTGGGTGTACTTCCTGTGAAGACCGGAAGTTACGCCGGATGAAATAAAATAGTGTTAACACGTGTCCATACATAGGTCTATAATCCTACAAAGTTTGGTTGTTGAAGCCGTTACCGTTTTTGAGATCTCGTCAATATAAGGTTTTTTGTCTCGGGACAGGAAACGGACAAACGGAAGTGCTTAATGAAATTTAAATTTTTTATATCTTGTTACTTTCCTATTTTACATTATTATTCATCACAGTAGCTAAAACTATCAAATTAAAACAGTTTAACGGATAAACAGTTTGATTTGTTTGAACTCTTCCGCTGTGGACCGGAAGTGACGGAAGACAAAATGAAACTGTTTAAACACATCTTCAATCAAATGTCTATGTTTAGTAAAAGTTTCGTGTCTTGATCACGTACAGTACCTGAGAACTTGCGGGTACAAAATATGTTTTAAAAAAGTTTCCTGAGATAATTGAGATATCTCACCGGAAGTAGAATTTTTTTGTTTATTCAACATTGTATAGATGACATATGTAAGGATCTATACTAATATCTTTATTCTATGGAAAATAAATTAAATACGTAAAAGCAAAAAAATTTGAAGAGCTTCCGGTGACGACCGGAAGTTACGCCGAACAAAACAAAAATGTTTAAACACATCTACAACTATAGGTCTATCATCCCTCAAAGTTTGGATGTTCAAATCTTTATCGTTTCTGAGATCTCGATGTGACAAGCTTTTTGTCGCGGGACAGGAAACGGACGACAGGAAATGAATATTAAAAAAATGAAAAAATTGCCTAGAGATATGATCATTTTCTATCAATCCTGAAAATTTCAAGTAAATCTATCCAGCCATCTTTGAGATATCTTGTGGACAAAAACTGGGAAAAAAATAATAATAATAATAACTAGACTCTTGTTGCAAAAGCAACAAAAAGGTCTTCCGTTTTGATATACATGAATCAATTTAACCGTAGACATTGCTTCTCTCACATAGAGAATATAGTTGATATGATAATTATTGTGAATGATATATCCAGACGTTACTTCCATGTAAAACAACGAGAATCAAAAAGAAATTAATTTTTGAAGTACTCTCTGTGACGACCGGAAGTAATGCCGAACAAAACAAAAATTTGTACAATCATAATTCAATCTTTCCTCAAAGTTTGGTTGTTAACATTTCTGCCAAGTCTGAAATCTCTTTGAAACAATAGTTTTTGTCTGGAGACGGGAAACGGACGAACGGAAGTGATTAATAAAAAAAAACTGGTATTTGTCATACATTTGCTTAGCGTACAACACTGTTTATCAGGCTACATGAAACACCTAAGAAATTCAGTTAAACTTGTTAAAAATATGATTTATTTGAATCCTTCCGGTGAAAACCGGAAGTGACAGTTGACAAAATAAAACCCGCTAAACATATCATCAGTCAAATGTATATCATTCATGAAAGCTTTGGGTCTCAATCACTTACAGTGTCAAAAATCTTGCGGGCATCAAATTTGCAAAAAGGAAAGCTACATACAGATAGTTGAGATATCTCACCGGAAGTAACAGTTATTTGAACATTTAACATTATAAAGATGACACATCTAAGATTGTATACTGATATATTCATTCCATCTAAAAGAAATAAATAAAGAAAAACGTAATTCTTGTAGTGCTTCCGGTGACGACCGGAAGTTACGCCGAACAAAATAAAATATTTTAAAAACATGTACATATATAGGTCTATCATCCAACAAAGTTTGATTGTTCAAGTCGACACCGTTTATGAGATCTCGTCGAAAAAAGGTTTTTTGTCTCGGGACAGGAAACGGACAAACGGAAGAGCTCTATGTAAATTCTATTAAATACTTCTTCTATACTTGCCTTTTGTACATTATTGTTCATCGAGCTCACTACAAATACCAAAGAAAAACAGTTAAACTGATAAAAAGTTCAATATGTTTGAACTCTTCTTGTGTGGACCGGAAGTGACGGACAACAAAATGAAACCGGTTAAACATATCTTCAATTAAATGTCTATCATCCATGAACGTTTTTTTGCTTTGATCACTTATAGTTTCTGAGAACTCGTTTGTACAAAATGTGTTTCAAAAAAGTTACCTGAGATATTTGAGATATCTCACCGGAAGTAGAATTTTTTTGTTGATGTAACATTGCATTGATAACCTATGTATAGATTTATACTTATATGTCTATTATATGGCAAAAAAATTTAATGCGTAAAAGTAGTTATTTTTGAAGTGCTTCCGGTGATGACCGGAAGTTACGCCGAACAAAACAAAATAGTGTAAACACATGTACAGCTATGGGTCTATCATCCCACAAAGTTTGATCGCTCAAGTCGTTACCGTTTTTGCGATCTCGTTGATACAAGCTTTTTCAACGCGGGACAGGAAACGGACAAACGGAAGTGCTCAATCTAAATTGTATTTAATATATCTTGTAAACTTGCCCTTTGTATTTCATTTTTCATATAGGTCTATCATCCCACAAAGCTTTATTGTTTAAGTCGTCACCGTTTTTGAGATCTCATCGACATAAGGTTTTTTGTCTCGGGACAGGAAACGGACAGACGGAAGTGCTTAATGTAAATTTTATTAAATTTTTTTTGTAAACTTGCCCTTTGTGTTTTATTGTTCATCGAGCAAACTACAGATATCAAAGACAAAAAGTTGAACTGATAAAAAGCTCGATTTGTTTAAACTCTTCTTGTGTGGACCGGAAGTGACGGAAGACAAAATGAAACTGTTTAAACACATCTTTAATCAAATGTCTATCATCCATGAAAGTTTCGTGTCCTGATCGCTTATAGTTTCTGAGATTTCGCGGGTACAAAATGTGTTTTTAAAAAGTTACCTGAGATAATTGAGATATCTCACCGGAAGTAGAATTTTTTTGTTGATATTACATTGCAGAGATTTCCTATGTATAGATTTATTCTTATATATTTATTCTATCGTCAAAAAAATTAATGCGTAAAAATAATTTTTTCTATGTGCTTCCGGTGACAACCGGAAGTTATGACGAACAAAACAAAAGTGTTTAAACACATCTACAGCTATAGGTCTATCACCCCACAAAGTTTGAATGTCCAAGTCTTTACCGTTTTTTAGATGTCGAGGTGACAAGCTTTTTGTCGCGGGACAGGAAACGGACGAACGGAAGTGAATTTAGAAAAATTGTACTTAAAATCCTCTGAATCTTTTTATTTTCTGTCATTCCTGAAAATTTTTAAAAAATCCACCAAGGCATCTCTGAGAAATTCACAAGAAAAAAAGGGGTAAAAAAATAATAATAATAACTAGACTCTTGTTGCAAAAGCAACAAAAAGGTCTTCCGTTTTGATATACATGTATCAATTTAACTGTAAGACATTGCTTCTCTAACAGAGAAAAAAGTGGATATGATAATTATTGTGAATGATAAATACGGACGTTACTAACATGTAAAACAACGAGAATGAAAAAGAAATCAATTTCTGAAGTACTTTCTGTGACGACCAGAAGTAACGCCGAACTAAACAAAAATGTTAACCATTTGTACAATCATAAGTTAATCTTTCCTCAAAGTTTGGTTGTTCACGTCTCTGCCAAATCTAAGATCTCTTTGGAACAATTATTTTTGTCTCGGGACCGGAAACGGACAAACGGAAGTGGTAATAAAAACAAAAGCTGGTATTTCTCATACATTTGCTCAGCGTACATCACTGTTTGTCAGGCTAGATGAAACATCCAAAAAAGTTAGTTAAACTTGTTAAAAACATGATTTGTTTGAAGCCTTCCGGTAAGAACCGGAAGTGACATTTGACAAAATTAAACCCGTTAAACACATCCCCAATCAAATTTCTATCAATCATGAATGTTTCGTGTCTAATTAGCTTACAGTGACAAAAATCTGAGAAATCTAGTTAAACTTTTAAAAAACTTGATTTGTTTGAACTCTTCCTGTGTGGACCGGAAGTGACGGTCGACAAAATAAAAACGGTTAAACACATCTTCTATCAAATAATAGATATAAGTTTTGTGTCTTGATCTATCACAGTTTCTGAGATCTTATTTATACTTTGTTTTTAAAAAAGAAGGCTATCTGAGATATATGAGATGTCTCACCGGAAGTAGAACTTTTTTTTACCAGGTGTAGATGACTTTTTGTATTTCTATAGCTAAAATGTTACTTCAATGCTAAATAACCAAAATATTTTTAAAAATATCAAAATTGAGTCTTTTTCCTGTGACGACCGGAAGTTACGCCGGATGAAACAAAATAGTGTTAACACGTGTCCATACACAGGTCTATAATCCTACAAAGTTTGGTTGTTGAAGTCGTTACCGTTTTTGAGATCTCGTCGATATAAGGTTTTTTGTCTCGGGACAGGAAACGGACAAACGAAAGTGCTTAATGAAATTTAAATTTTTTATATCTTGTTACTTTCCTATTTTACATTATTATTCATCGAAATAGCTAAAACTATCAAATAAAAACAGTTTAACGGATAAAGAGTTTGATTTGTTTGAACTCTTCCGCTGTGGACCGGAAGTGACGGAAGACAAAATGAAACTGTTTAAACACATCTTCAATCAAATGTCTATGATTAGTGAAAGTTTTGTGTCTTGATCACGTACAGTACCTGAGAACTTGCGGGTACAAAATATGTTTTAAAAAAGCTTCCTGAGATAATCGAGATATCTCACCGGAAGTAGAATTTTTTTGCTTATTTAACATTGTATAGATGACATTTGTAAGGATCTATACTCATATCTTTATTCTATGGAAAATAAATTAAATACGTAAAAACAAAAATTTTTGAAGAGCTTCCGGTGACGACCGGAAGTTACGCCGAACAAAACAAAAATGTTTAAACACATATACAACTATAGGTCTATCATCCCTCAAAGTTTAGATGTTCAAGTCTTTATTGTTTCCGACATCTCGAGGTGACAAGCTTTTTGTCCCGGGACAGGAAACGGACGAACGGAAGTGAGTTTAGAAAATCTTTTACAAGAAACCTCTAGGTGTTTATATTTTCAGTCATTCCTGAAAATTTTAGAATAATTCATCAAGACATCTCTGAGAAATTCATAAGACAAAAAGGGGAAAAAATAATAATAATAATAACTAGACACTTGTTGCAAAAGCAACAAAAAGGTCTTCCGTTTTGATATACATGTATCAATTTAACTGTAAGACATTGCTTCTCTTACATGCAAAAAAAAGTTGATATGATAATTATTGTGAATGATATATCCAGACGTTACTTACATGTAAAACAACGAGAATGAAAAAGAAATCAATTTTTGAAGTACTTTCTGTGACGACCGGAAGTAACGCCGATCTAAACAAAAATGTTAACCATTTGTACAATCATAAGTCAATCTTTCCTCAAAGTTTGGTTGTTCACGGCTCTGCCAAATCTAAGATCTCTTTGAAACAATATTTTTTGTCTCGGGACCGAAACGGACGAACGAAAGTGATTCATAAAAACAAAAGCTGGTATTTCTCGTACATTTGCTTAATGTACATCACTGTTTATCAGGCTAGATGAAATTCCAAGAAAGTCAGCTAAACTTGTTAAAAACAGGATTTGTTTGAACCCTTCCGGTAAAAACCGGAAGTGACAGTTGACAAAATTAAACCCGTTAAACACATCCCCAATCAAAATTCTATCAAACAATCTATGAAAGATTCGTGTCTCAATTACTTACAATGACGAAAATATTGCGGACATCAAATTTGTAAAAAGAAAAGCTACATAGAGATATTTGAGATATCTCACCGGAAGTAAAATTTATTTGCCAATTTAAAATTATATAGATGACATATGTAAGATTGTATACTGATATTTTCATTTTATGTTAAATGAATAAAATAAATTTTTGAAGTGCTTCCGGTGACGACCGGAAGCTACGCCGAACAAAACAAAACAGTGTAAACACATGTACATACATAGGTCTATCATCCCACAAAGTTTGATCGTTCAAGTCGTTACCGTTTTTGAGATCTCCAGGAATCAAGGTTTTTTGTCTCGGGACAGGAAACGGACAAACGGAAGTGCTCAATGTAAATTGTAATAAAAAAAAATTTTTGTACTTGCCCTTTCTACTTAATTGTTCATCGACTTCACTACAAATATCAAAGGAAAACAGTTAAACTGATAAACAGCTCGTTTTGTTTGAACTCTTCCTGTGTGGACCGGAAGTGACGGAAGACAAAACGAAACCGGTTAAACACATCTTCAATCAAATGTCTATCATCCATAAAAGTTTTGTGCTTTGATCGCTTATAGTTTCTGAGATCTCGTTTGTACAAAATGTGTTTCAAAAAAGCTACCTGAGATATTTGAGATATCTCACCGGAAGTAGAATTTTTTTGTTGAGTTAACATCGCATAGACAATCTATGCATAGATTTATACTTATATATTTATTTTATGGAAAAAGAATTTTATGCGAAAAAGTAGTTATTTTTGAAGTGCTTCCGGTGACGACCGGAAGTTACGACGAACAAAAAAAAATAGTGTGAACACATCTACAGCTATGGGTCTATCATCCCACAAAGTTTGATCGTTCAATTCGTTACCGTTTTTGAGATCTCGTTGATACAAGCTTTTTCAACGCGGGACAGGAAACGGACAAACGGAAGTGCTCAATCTAAATTGTATTTAATATATCTTGTAAACTTGCCCTTTGTACTTCATTTCTCATCCAGCACACTACAAATATCAATGGAAATAAGTTAAACTGATAAACAGCTCGATTTGTTTGAACTCTTCCTGTGTGGACCGGAAGTGACGGAAGACAAAATGAAACCGGTTAAACATATCTTCAATCAAATGTCTATCATTCATGAAAGTTTCATGATTTGATCATTTATAGTTTCTGGGATCTCGCGGGTACAAAATGTGTTTTAAAAAAGCTACCTGAGATAATTGAGATATCTCACCGGAAGTAGAATTTTTTTGTTGATATAACATCGCATAGATAACTTATGTATAGAATTATAGTTTTAAGTTTATTCTATGGAAAAGAAATTCAATGCGTAAAAACAATAATTTTTGAAGTGCTTCCGGTGACGACCGGAAGTTACGACGAACAAAACAAAATAGTTTAAACACATCTACAACTATAGGTCTATCATCCCACAAAGTTTGGGTGTTCAAAACTTTACCGTTTTTGAGATCTCGAGGTGACAAGCTTTTTCAATGCGGGACAGGAAACGGACGATCGGAAATGAATTTTGAAAAAATGAAAAAAACGCCTAGAGATATTATCATTCTCTCTCATTCCAGAAAATTTCAAAAAAATCTATCCTGCCATCTCCGAGAAATCTTGTGGACAAAAAAAAGGAAAAAAAAAATAATAATAACTAGACTCTTGTTGCTATAGCAACAAAAAGGTCTTCCGTTCCTCATGTATTAATCTGCACAAAAAATCCAGTTATCTTGTAAACAGAAAATGGATACATGTACATTTTGTCTTTCCTCAAAGTTTGGATGTTCAAGTTTTCGTTAGTTATAATATCTCGTTGAAAAAAGGTTTTTATCTAGGGACAGGAAACGAACAAACGGAAGTGATTACGAAAACGGAAAGTAGATGTGTTAGTTCATTTACCTACGTACGTTACTGTTCATCACATTGAGTAAAATGTTTTTAAAAAAGTTAAAAGTTTTAAAAAAAGTTCTATTGCTTTTGAACATTTCAAGTATTAACCGGAAGTGACATAGGACCCAATGAAACCCGTTAAACACATGTTCAATCAATGTCCATTATCTATATTAGTCTTGATCTATCACAGTTTCTTGTGGGTACTTTGTTTTTAAAAAAGAAGGCTACCTGAGATATTTGAGATGTCTCAACCGGAAGTAGATCTTTTTTTACCATGTGTAGATGACTTTTTGTATCTCTATAGCTAAAATGTTACTTCAATGCTAAATAACCAAAATAATTTTAAAAATATCAAAATTGGGTGTACTTCCTGTGACGACCGGAAGTTACGCCGGATAAAACAAAATAGTGTTAACACATGTACATACATAGGTCTATCATCCCACAAAATTTGGTTGTTCAAGTCGTTACTGTTTTTGAGATCTCGTCGAAATCAGGTTTTTGGTCTCTGGACAGGAAACGGGCAAACGGAAGTGTTCAATGTAAATTGTATTCAATATTTCTTGTATACTTGCCTTTTGTACATTATTTTCATTTATCTAACTAAAATATATCAAAGGAAAACAGTTAAACTGATAAACAGCTCGATTTTTTAAACTCTTCCGGTATGGACCGGAAGTGACGGAAGACAAAATGAAACCGGTTAAACACATCTTCAATCAAATGTCTATCATCCATGAAAGTTTCGTGTCTTGATCGCTGATAGTTTCTAAATCTCGCGGGTACAAAATGTGTTTCAAAAAAGCTACCTGAGATAATTGAGATATCTCACCGGAAGTAGAATTTTTTTGTTGATATTACATCGCAGAGATTTCCTATGTATATATTTATTCTTATATATTTATTCTATTGACAAAAAAATTGATGCGTAAAAAAAATTATTTTTTAAGTGCTTCCGGTGACGACCGGAAGTTATGACGAACAAAACAAAAGTGTTTAAACACATCTACAGCTATAGGTCTATCATCCCACAAAGTTTGAATGTTTCAGTCTTTACCATTTTTTAGATCTCGAGGTGACAAACTTTTTGTCGCGGGACAGGAAACGGACGACCGGAAGTGAATTTAGAACATTTTTTATTAAAATCCTCTAGATGTGTTCATTTTCTGTCATTCCTGAAAATTTTATAAAAATCCATCAAGACATCTCTGAGAAATTCACGAGAGAAAAAGGGGAAAAAAATAATAATAATAATAATAATAAGAAAGAAAGAAAAAACCTAACAATCACTATAAGGTCTTCCGTTGGAAACGGAAGACCTTAAAAAGAAACATTACAATCACTATAAGGTCTTCCGTTGGAAACGGAAGACCTTAAAAAGAAACATTACAATCACTATAAGGTCTTCCGTTGGAAACGGAAGACCTTAATAAGAAAGAAAAAACCTAACAATCACTATAAGGTCTTCCGTTGAAAACGGAAGACCTTAAAAACCTTACAATCACTGTAAGGTCTTCCGTTGAAAACGGAAGACCTTAATAAAAAACGTTACAATCACTATAAGGTCTTCCGTTGGAAACGGAAGACCTTAATTACGATTTTTAGCATAATTAATGTCTAAACATCCTCTATACCCTGATTTTTGAAGATTTGATTTTTATACGATACTATTTAAAAATTGGTTGAAATTGACCATACCGCACATAGTCCTTTAAGTGATTGTTGCTTATTAAATACTATGATACATGTAGCACAGGCCTATATCATGTCAGATGGTCATCTTTGGTAACACAAAACAAACAATTATAAACTTGTTATTTAAACTTTGTCACTTTTGTACTGTGTAAAAGTTATTTCGCAAAACTATTATTCATATTAAGAACTATGAGACTTTTTTGGTATCGCTAAATGCAATCCTCAGTGTATTAGGGATTACCCGATACACACCCTACGGTCTTACGTTTTTATTATTTTGCTTAAGACCGCGGAACATTAACTGACAAGATTGGAAATATACAGCGTACGTCAATTTCACTTGTTGCAGTCAAAGCATTTGAAATGGGCGGGAACAAATTAACACGGATGTCTGAGAAAACATTGGATTGAAACTGTACATGTAGTTATAGGAAATGTATTTTCAATCCACCTCGGCATTTCTAACTTGCTATATACATGTTAGTTAAAGTGATCGAAAACATTATATTTAGTATCAGCAAAGTGATTCAAAAAATGATTTCACCAATAAGTATATAATCAGCAAATATGAGAAGATCTTAATTCGGGAAAAATAATACGCAAGGCAATGCATTGTCCGATGACTTCAGAGAATCAGTCGTCACAAGTCTGAAATCAAGTGGGCCATAGTTGAAACGGGGTTTATTCACAGAGAAGAACAATCAAAGTTCCCATTTATAAGATTAAAAATTATATCCAATAATAAAATATAAAAAATGTTTCATATAAGAAGTCATCGGACAATACTTTGCCCTGCGTAGAATATCTCCGAATTGGTGTCTTTTCCCACTTGCTGATTATATACTTATTGATGAAATAAAACGTTTTTTAACCGCTTTTCTGATACTAATTAAAATGTTTTTCGATCGCTTTAAATTATTTAGCAAATTAAAAATGCTGAAGTGGATTGACTTTAAAGTGTAAAATTTACAGATTAAAATGTGAAATTTACAGATTAAATTGTGAATTTTACACTTTAAAGTGTGAATTTTACACTTTAAAGTTTGAATTTTACAGATTAATGTGCAAAAATTTACAGATTTGTGTAAATTGTACAGATTAAAGTGTTAATTATACAGATTAAAATGTGAAATTTAAAGATTTAAATGTAAAACTTACACTTTAAAGTGTAGAAAATAAAAAAATATGAAGTGTATATTTGGCACTAATACGATTCCGTAGTAATGGAATAAATTGTATATTCACGATGTGTATGATAATTCGCAAACAAATTGAAATTAAAGCAATTAAATCATGCCAATCCGTGTCTAGTAAATCCGTTCTCATGTTAATCTATTTGATGATGAAATAAAGTAATCTGACTTAATTTCAGACTTTTGACCTAGTGTATAAAAAGATTAACGTGTTAGCACTTTAAGAGTTTATTCGTGTGTCAAGGAAATATAGTTCAGAATGGTGACATAGGGGTTTTCTGCTCACTTTTTGAAAAGTTCAACTGATAATTCTAAAAATTTCGTGATGTTAATAACTTCCGTGTTTGTTTTATATAAAGTATCTGTAAAAGGGGATAAAATTAAAAAAAAATAATCAAAAAAAGGAAGACACTCCAATGTTTTGGCATGCTAAGAAACCATGTACTTGGCAAAAACTGAATTTATCGGGAAGTTAACGAAATAGATATACTCATCCTTTATTTAAATATCTTCACATTCTTTCTTTTTTTTAAATACTAAGAACTACATACCGTAATACGTGATAGTTGTGGTAAACGTGTTTCGTGTAGCAATATTTCAAACCGTTTAAACAAAGTTGACAGCTTTAGAAACCGAAACTGAAACCTCACCTGTTGATTTTCAGAAATATTGAATTAAGAAAAAAACATATGATATAATCGACTAGAGACACTAAGACATATTAAAAAAATTATGCAGTTCTCTAAGTAAATAAAATCAATTTCATAAGAATAAGAATAATTACATTTTTGATTTGTTGTAAATATTTATTAACATATTTTCCAGAGAAACTTTTTTTCTGTCGACACTTGCCCAGTTAAAGCTGACATGAATTCTTAAATACTCATTATTTCCCTCTTACCTCCGACTACCGCCATATTAGTTTAACATTTCTATTCTTACGGTAATCGCTTCACACCCCCATTATAAGGCCGATGTCACTATTCATACTGTTAAAGTAGGTTGTCCCAAAGATACACTTTGAGTCCACTTAAGGTGGAATGCTACACCAAAATTTTATTTTATGGATCGTCAGAGTATTTCTGAAGCAAGACTGCGTTGTTCAAAGAATGATATATATCCTTACTTTATTTATATGAATTTTTACATTTTTTTTTTTACAAAAAAGTGGAAAATCTGTTTTGGTTTCAAGCGCTGTAGAGTTTTAAATTTGATCTGAATAAATACATAATTAAGTATCTAATAAACCATGACCAGTAATGTCAACAAGATGTTTTAAATTTTTTAATAAAAAGTTGTTTATGTAAATAAAAAAACATCTTTTGTTCATATTTTTTAAACCTATGAATAAAATATTTTAAAGAGAAGTGTCTTATGGAGAAGAAATACAAGGCAATCACTTTTAAAAAAGAAATTGAATCAAATTGACGAAATTTTAGAAATATAGATAATTTTCAAATTTGGCCGATCCCGATTAGAAACAAACTGATCTCGATCTAAATTGCAAATAATTGAAAATCAGCAATATTTTTTCATGCGCAGACAAAAATTGAATTTTTAATTGTTCTCCTTTACAAACCATATTACAACCAAACATCCTAGTTTTTGGTTGAAATTGACTGTTATATATTTAAATTTTCTATCATTTAAGTCGAGATCAGTTTAATTTCGATCTGGTTTGGTTCACTTTTGAAAATTTGCCATATCTCTAAAATTTTGCCAATTTGATTTACTTTCTTTTTTTAAAATGATTGCCTTACATTTCCTTTCTATAGAACATTTCTTTATAAAATTTTATGCATAGGTTTAAAAACTATTGTCAAAAGAAGTTTTTTATTTTCATAAATAATTTTTATTGAAAAAATTAGACGTCTTATTGACATTACTGGACATGATTTATTAAATACTTATATTATGCATTTTTTCACATCAAATTTTAAACTCTACAGTGCGTTACTTGCAACCAAAACAGATTTTTCACTTTTTCGTACAAAATACAAAACAAAAATCGTTTAAAAAATTAAGGGCATATATCCTACTTTGAACAACGCAATCTTGCTTCAGAAATGATACTCTAACGACCCATAAATTAAAATTTTGGTGTAGCGTTCCACGTTAAGTGTTATTCATATATTCAGATGAGATACAGGGATAAAAGGATTAAGCCCTGAAATATAATTAAAAGATGTCAGCATAAAAATGATCAATGTTTACTATAAGTTTTAGCATAAAAAAAATACAATCAAATTTAACGATCTATTTGTAAAAAAGGTTAACTCTAATTATAGTGCGTTATACTTTCAGGGTCAATAAGAGATACTGCCCTTAAACACAATTTACAAAAGAGCCTTGACGGTCGACTGAGTACCATACCTTTATGTAAAAGTGTTAACGGACAATGCTTGACTAACAGCATTAGGTTACCCGAATAACTAAAATGACATTAAAACATGTATGTTTACTATGAGGTCGGCCATATCCCCTATTCCACCATAAAAAACCATTAAACACAACCCCATTGGCAGGGAATTTCATAATTCAATCAAAGTACTAAAGTACTGAAAGAAGTTGTGTTTACCCCATATTAATCATGTTGTTTTATATCATAAATTCGAATTAAAATATTTTTAGAAAAGTGTATACAAGCATTATTTAACAAACAAATAAATAAATACTAAATAATTGTCCACTGCCATCCTAAAGTCTAGTCTAGGCCAGTACTGGTTCCAGGGCCGGGTTGGCCGCCGGGCAACACCAGTGCTGGGAATTACCGGTGGTAAATACCGCTATTTCCCGTCCTGGTAAATGCTACTGATTTTCACTAAACTGGGAAATACTGGGAAATACAAATTTATTATCTTTAATTTGCTAAATGTAAAATGTATGTTTAGGATATAAGATATTAAAATTAAACATTAAAACACAATTGAGCATACTCCGCCATTTTACTGTCAGTTTATGAATCTTAAATTCAGCAGATCACCTATCCCAAAAGACTTCTATAGCTGCTAGAGTACAAATTTTAGTCTAGCTTTTTTAACCCCAAGTTTAGTAATTCACAGATTGATAATTCAAAGCACAAAATAAACTGTTATAATTATCATAGGTGTTACAGGTAAAAATTAAATACTCACACATGTTATTTTAATAAATAATTGACTCTTGACAGTTTTGTGCTCCTGTTTTGGGGAAATATATATTATGAGTTTGGCTAACTGGCATCTGAAGTGTGTCAGTGTTGCATAATGTGGTAGTGACACAAGTCACACTTTACTTTTCATAATTTTCTTGGCCCATTTTCACATACACCAAATAACCAGAAAATGGAATTTTTGATATCCTGATCATGATAACTGTATAAATGTACCTATACCTGACTTAAGTCTTAAAAAACAAATATCAATGGTGTATGAATGAACCATGCTTGGAATATTCATAAGAAGATAACCATTTCATTACTTGCCAGTCAAAACTTGTTAAAATCAAGACAATTATAAAATTTCATTGCTGACAAGGTGTACTATTGTCTACATCCCTACAGATTTGATAAGTATGAGGTACTATAATAATTATGTAGTTATACTTTATTTCCCAGTATTTCTCGGGAAAAACCAGTAATTCCCGGGAATTACCAGTATTTCCCATCGTCCTTGGAAATACGAGTATTTCCCGCTTTTTTGCCAACCCTGACTGGTTCTACCTTGAGATTAGATAGGATAGTCTGTTCTTGATTCCAAACCCTACTGATATAGAAAAAGCGAATGAATAAATACGACTAAAAATTATCTACATTTTGTATCATTTCAAACCTGACTTATTTCAAGGTATTTATAAATAAATTTCCTTGTAAAGCTTCGGAATACATTACATCGAATTTATCGATTCTTTTCATGCACTAAGTCTTGTCAGCGTTGGTGATTTGTGCTTCGGTCCAAACACACTTTTACTTCCAGTTTGCCAGAGAAACTGCATTGGAGAGTTGATTAAAGTCAACTCCTGAAAAAAGGTCATTTTGATATTTAGTTTATCTCACTTGACTGTAAAAGTTCAGATGACAATAACGTTAAATGATATAAATTTTATTTCACAATTTAGAAAGGGGACATTTGGAACATAATAACAAATGCATACAGGTTATCAAAATTGTCTGTGAATATACAAAAAAAAAATAATAATAAAATTTCATTTATTTCTTTTCTACATGGCTATATTGACCCTGCCCTACTGCATAATTTCATCATGATGTCCAAGGGGTCATGGAATTTACAATTAAGGTATGGGGCTTCATGGACACCATACTCATGCATAAGTTTTTCCCAAATACGGCCATGCATCTTACAATTTAAGTACACCTGTAGAAAGCTTTATTGACATTATTATCAACATTATCTTTATCTTTCTGTGGAGGTAGAGAACAATATTTTCTAAGATTCATTGCAATTTTATTAAAAGGCGATGTTGGTCCCGCCCTTAAGGGCCTGAACCCCTGACTAAGGGGCAATGAGTTTCACAATTTTGGTAGAAGGCTTCATGGACACCATAATCATTAATTTAGTTTTTCTCAAACATGTATAGTAGCAGAAAAAAGTGGCTTTTTATGATTTAAAATATTTTTATTATATGGCCATATTGACCACACCCCTGCCGCAGGTGCAATGAATTTCCCAATCGCGACAGAAGGCTTCATGGGCATTGACGACGGACGATAACAGATCGCAGGTGGTCACTTTAGTGACTTAAGTGTCTTCAAATGGCGCACAATGTCATATGACAATTAAACCGAATTTTCCCGGATTTCTTTCAGCTAAAAAAATTTGTTTAACAAACGCACACAATACGGGCAATGGAAATCCGGTAAACAAGTTTCTATATTGTTTAGTCGTTAGTTTTCGATAATTAATTTAAGGCATTTTATTATTAACAACAATAGGTTTAATTTTTGAAAAAAAGGGAAATACCACTCACGTGGGAATGACTTTTATTTCACATCACAGATATTGAACTTTGAACTGTTTTAATGGCAAGAGAATTCGATTTATTTTGACAATAAATATGACAACAACACAGTCAATGCCTAGAATATTTCTTATCTAACAATAATATGAATTTAAAAATATAAGAATAATGATGCTACGCTTTTCATGTAAACAAAGTATTTTGAGTCTTTATGATTGAATATTTTCTAATTTTATAATTAATATATACAAGTTAAAGGTGTTTTTTTTACATTAACTTATCCTTTGAGAGTCATAATCTGCACAAAAACAATATTATGTTCAGTATCTACTGAAATTCATACATACAAAATTATTGTTGTAGAATATATACTGGGGAAAAATCTTGGAAACAAAAGCTATGGAATCTTTGGTTGGCTTTGGCAAAGACAGTGTCTTTTTATGAATCAACCAAGTTGTAACGATGTATCAGATAAGCACTTCAAAGTAGTAAATAATCAACAATTGGATATGATTAACCTTTGGTCTGCTTTAAAACAATGTTACACCATTATTTTTACATGAAAAGTAATATTCAATCATTTTTTTACAGTTCAAAATCTCGGCTTAAATTGACAGTTTAATTTTGGAGAGAAAAATCGATATGCAATGTATTGCTTAAACAGTCTAAGCAATACACTATCATTTTAGACTAACTTCCCTGTTTCCGATCTATTCTAATTGGTTTAACAAGCGGATACAATTGACAATTACTAAGATTATATAAGTAGATAATTCCGCAATTCTTTGGAAAAAAAACCACAAAATTTGAACTTATGAATGTAGCACTATTAACGTATCCATTGTTAAGTGTTATTTGTTTTCCTATTTGATTTTAACACATCATCAACTGCTAAGAAGTTTTTATCTCAGCAAAAGTTTGAATTTCGTAATCATCATGATTGTCAGCTGGGACTTTTTAAAAACAAAATGAGTAAAAGCAACGTCCAAAAACAAAAACAATTGTTAAAAGGATGAAACATTCTCATTTTGATCTTTTGCCATTATCCGATAAGTTTTTTTTGCTTTTGTTTTTTGTTTTTTTTTTTTTGGGGGGGGGGGGGGGGTTCTAATCGTATGGGCCATAGTTTACATAAGATATTGAAACTATTAAGTGTTTTCATAATAAATAAACACCATCCCTGCATTTTGTTAATATGAAATATATATTATTCAAATATCTAGTACAATATTCTTTCTATTCTAGATTTATTACAAAAGATACAATAGCTTAATGAGCAAAGCTTAAACATGATACATTCAAAATATACCCTCAAATACAAATATATTTGACTAAAATACTTTTGCAAAAACATAACTTTGGTCAAAAGTTTTTATGGTATGAATGAATCTCAAGACCCCCACATACATCTTCCATTTACAAGTCTAATGTAACAGCCTCATCATACACATGTGTGATGTTTCCCGCCAGCATTCTGAGCAGAAATTGGTAATCATCCTAAAATATATAATTAAGAAATTACAAAGCTTTATCTGAGATATCCTTTATAATTTTATTCAAGTTCTAGATATGTCGAAAATTTTGTAGAAAAGGCCAATAAAGATGCAATTTTTAACTTAAGTATTATAGTGTGTGTAATATCAATATTCATTTATCAGAGAAAGAAACAGAATTGTGAAAAATACTTTGTAAATAATTTTTTTATTTATTTATGCTGGACATAAACTTACAGAGGTCTGCACCATTAGTGGTCTTTGATTTCGTAATTTCATAATACAGTCTTGGACGCTGAGCTGCCCGGTCTCGTGTGCTTCATCCATTAGATGATCAAATGCAATGTATGTACCTGTTCTACCAATTCCAGAGCTGAGAGAAGGAAGCATGTTCTCAATAATATGGTTATCAATACCTCCAAAATGTCATTTCAATAAAATTCTGAAATGTGTTGCAAATGCATTTAGCTGGATGGGAACGTGAAGTCTAAAACTACATTATCATATTTTGTTGTTTGTGCTCGAAATCACACTTGCATAGTCATTTTAGAAACTGCAAAGTCGTTGCGTGGTTCATTTTTAATAGAAACATAAGTAAACAGCTGTTGTCTCTTTTCTAACTATATTTACCTGCAATGGACTATGATGGGACTTGACTCTTCTTTACTATGCGTCAAGTTGTACAGCTGTAAAAACGCATTTGAGACACTGTGGGATTCCTTCTGCACCCACCCATTAAATTGATAATGTTTGACATGATGGGTTTCGTCACTCTAAAGAGAATAAACCGCCATATGTTACTCTGCTAATGCAGTAAATTATTGCTACAAAGAGAAATAAATGATTACAAACGAAATCAGAAATAGTGTATAAAGGTTGTATAACAGAGCGTTGTTGCCAAATGGTAAAAATGGATAAAGTTTACCTTTTCAAGTACAAATGTTCTCGCAATGATAAATGCAGATCTGCTACATTTAATTGACTTTATTTTAATCCTTCCAATTCGTTCTTCATTTTCGGGCCAGTATTCCCCACATCGTGTCTAGAGAGATAAAAGAAAACTAGTAGATAAACTAGTAGATAATTTTGTGCGTAAATAAAGTGAATACTTTTCTTTTATAAAGATTATGGCCATCAGAAATCTTCTCGTAAATTTTTGTTGTGCTTTTTCCTGAAAAAATCCATTTTATATACATTTCATATTCTATATAATGCTCATTGTGGATGCCTTTTCCCATCTTTGTATTTTGTATTTTTTTTTTTACATTTTGATTTTCTTCGAAAGCCTAACATTTTTGTAACAATATATTTTTTTTTAGTTTTAAGTGGCTATTGCGTAAGAAATCAATCTTTCTTTGGTTTGTTTTGAGACCTTTATGATATATAAAGGAATGTAGATTCCTTTCTTTAGATCAGCTTTAGTCATTTCATTTACGAAAAAAACCAGTTTGGGTTTTCGTGTCGCGAATGATGAACTACTCACTCTGTGTTGCTCCCTCGTGTTCGTAAACATAACGATAGCACTACAATCCGACTGCCAAACCATCTCCCAGAATAATAGAGTCGTTTCGTGATTAAATGGACCTGATGGATGAAACATCTTTTTTGAATTTGCTTTGAATGTATATGTTATAGATATATTTCATAGATTTTATCATTATCGAAAATAAAACTAAATAGGAAAGACATACTACCTTGGGCTGCAATAAATTTGTTTTCATTCTTAAAACCCTGGGATAAAACAGAAGATTATTATTACTTGATGTATATTCATTATATTACACTTCTTTTCTTGTCTCACATTTAAATTAACGTCATTTACCTTTTCTCCCTCTGTTTATTTTATCATGCAAAGTTAAAAAATTATATTTTGTTTGCATATTTTATCACAGATACAAGGCGATCAAAGAACTATAAAATATATGTTACATGAATGTAGGAGGCATTGATGTAATCTGTGTAATCTGGCATATCCGTCATACTAAGTTTCACTCTGTTATAATCATCTAAAACGACAAGAATGCATCTAATTCATGAAAGATAATTATTTAACATTCTCAGAGTCTTTTTATAAAATTCTGTTAAATGGAAATATCGTATATCCGATAATTTTCGCTTTTTCCGCAAAAACTTTATATCGCATATCTAATACACAGAAATTATATCCGTACGTTTAAGTTCAATTTGTTATTCTTTTTAAAGAAATCTCCATTTTATAGAATAAGTTAAATTAATATAGTTGAGTAAACTTTACCAGCTATAATATTTTTAAAGCGCCATGTCTATAAAAAGTTAATCTACATATACACGCAACGAATAGTGCTTTAGAAGAACAAAACCATATCATAATAATCCTAATATGTTCTTTTTGGGTGGATTTACATTGAAATAAAAGATTATTTTCTATTAACAACGAAAAATACTAAACCATCTACATTCAAACTATAAAAACGACTATATTAGTGCTTATCGTTGGATATGTATAGGTTGAATTGCAAACAATAAAATTGCCATACATGGGCATATCCGTTTGTATCTATTTTTCCGACGATTTTCTTCTAGATAGGCGTGCTGACACGCATTTGTGACTGCACTTGGAATTTCCTGAAATTAACAATTATGTTTTTTAATAGTTCTTTTATGATTGGTATATATTTTTTTTATTCAATGATATTTACATTTTAGTATTTTTTTTTCTGTGATAACACAACTGATCGACTTTATAATGAACAGTTAAATTAATTCAAATGACGTATTGTTGGAGGCATAAGAGGATTCGTAAATCTAAAAGGAATGAAACTAACATAATATGTCAATATTCTAGCATTTAATTGTACAATTGGTGAAAATTATATAAATATAAGTAAAATTATATAAATATAAGTAATAAGGAATCATTTTTGAAATATTATTAGGTGATAATTTCGGGCAGGGCGAGATCAAATCAATCATAAAGCCATTGGAACTTTATCGGATTTGACCGCGTCACGACCAAAATCATCATCTCATAATACTCATATTACTCAAAGAACGAATCCTTTTTCCTCAAACAATTTTTAAGATAAATATAACCCTCAATGACGGTCGTCCAGTTGTAGTCGTTGTTATTTAACATGCCAACGGTATATTTAACAGAAAAACATAATAATTATTTAATTATTAATAATGATATTAGATCAATATAATATAACACATTTCAATTTTTATGCAGTTGGATGAAAGAGAGAAAATATGCAAGCCTTGTTTGAAAAAATAATTAAACAGTATAATTTTTATCAAATAAACCAATTAATTCGATAATTTATCAAATGTTTTTGATTCCGTCTAAGCTGAATACAAAATGGGGTGTTGCTTTATTGATGCTCAAGAATTCGGTACAATATATGTGCATGTACATTACCTTAAATTCGCTTTTCAAATCACTGCTTGTTGTTTTCTTTACCATTTTAACGAAAACATCGACAGGGACACTACCTTTGATAGTATTTACATGTGGCAAAATTTGTTCATAAATTTCATTAATCTCATTCTCCAAATTTTCTGGGGATTCTTGTAGCTCTATGACTTGATAAAGGTCGCGTTTGCTTTTCCTTGATGAGAATATTCCTTGTAAACAGTGTGTTTGTTTGACTCCAACGGCAATTGTACCCAGCAGTAACAACCAAATTATGGCACCTATGATGATGACAACTTCACCTCTTAGTAGATTCTGGCTTAATGCTTTGGAAAAGGAATTTCCATTAGCGACTGAGGGTTGTGTTTCATTTTTGTAGTTTACGCATAAGATGTCTGCAATATATAGAATTAAATTAAGATAGGTAAAGATTACCAAATAATTACTTAATGGTTATAGATACATGTATATGAATAAAGTAATGGTAATAACAATTGACAAAAAAGTGTTATTAGTCATTAAGAATTATACTTACTTTTTAAACATAATATTACCAAATAGAGAATAAGAAGTTTGTATCCTATTTTGTACATGGTGTCAAATGTTTCTCCTTGTATCGTAAATAAACGATCTCGCATATATGTGTCCTGTGTCAAAACTAGTTTCAAATCGTGTATCAAACTTCCGTATCTATTACTATTTTCTAATGCTAATTAATGCGATTATGATCAAAAAGGCATTTACGATATCCTGTATACGAAAACAGACAAGGCATGCCTGTGATATAATTTCAATTATGTAAATCTTTTTAAGAATTTTATATTGATGTATAGTTGAAATGTTTTTCATTAAAAATCCACCTGCAATAAAAACATATTTTCCGATGGTCTTGGTTGAATTTTTGAATGGAAGAATAGGTAATTGAATTTTTCTACGGTTTGAAAGAAAACCACCTTAAACTGTTCCGATACAATTACTGGTTTCCAACTCTCATGTAGTTAAACGTATCCTACAGGTTATCGTTGATTTTATTTTTTTTCTATACATTTATTGATAATGATTTATGATGTTAATTCATTCTTTTTACTTGCTTTCATAAATCGTTCATATTATCAGTTATATATGGAAGTGGTTTGTCAATTTTATCCTTTGTTTAGTAATGGATGGAGCGCATTCATTCTTATAGCCGACAATTAATGAAACAGTTTATAAAATGGTCAATTGAGGAAGAGTATAGAGATTACACAGAAAACTGTGGATACAGACCCGCAATGTGCACTTTTCTCAGTGCTCCTTAAAAAAATCTATATCGAATTTAATACCTTGGCCATAGTCTTTTCACTGAATGTCATAGTATCATCAAATCTTATAAACAAAATTTAACAATGATTTCAAATAATGAATTTAAAAAAATTCATTTAATTTTTTCAATACAAATCAGAGGTCATGGAGCATGACAAATTTGTGTGCTATGCGAACGATGATACGTGAAAAGTCGAATGTCATATATCTTCAAATTGAGCCTTAAACTCCAATAATATTTTTAATTTATTCAAATGAAAATTATGATGATAATCTACACCAAACATTATAATCGGATGTATGATTCATTAAACATAAATCATTTAAATGATTTATTTACACAGATATTCCTAATGGAAACTGAATAAGTAAGATGAAGTTACCGGAAGTCATGAAGCAGTGAGATGTGAAACATTTAGAGCTTAACTCAGCAAAAACACTGCCCGATGATATATGCAAAAAGCTACTCTTACATATATGCTTACATGTTATACATTTTTAGGGTGGAAAAACTGTGATTCGGACATCAAACAATCCGAAACAATATAGGTTATCAGGGGATATTTGGTCGTAATATTTAGTAATGTTTAATAACGTCATCTGACTTTCGACGTTTTTCCTACTTTAAAAAGAAGGAAAAGTGTTACACGGAATACATAAAGCATCGAACAGTTGTGGGAAAAAAGATTTCAAGTGATTAAGAATGGTTTTCATATACAAGGAGGAACTGCACAAGGGATTTTACTAATGTGAAAATTAGATGTGGTATTTTGATTAACTGTGCATGTTTTATCCTACTGTCGTGTTTTAGACACCACTGTGCTTCGTGGCAAACAAAATAGACTAATTTTATACTTGGGTAGAAAATTTACCTTTTTCCAAAAATGGAACAACACATTTTTATATCAACAAAAATAATGCTGCATAATTTAATGTTAGTTGTGACTTAAATGAAAAAAAATCTGACAATCAAAGACGTTGTCTATCTACTATGTGATTGGCTCTTGTATTTTAAAGGTTTTATTAGTACAAGTATTGTTCGGAAATTTGAAAACTATGGGGAAATTACTTTTTTCTCAGAAGTACTGAATACATTGAAATAAATCTATCAATCGTTTTGTCACGTAACAGAGTGATCGTTAGGAAAAGTCAAAGTTCAAATATTTGAGTCAACGCGGACACAGCCTTATCTCGCTATGTGAAAAAATACTCTACACATTTTAACAGAAAAGACGTGTGTGCTCATTTAAACATATATTTCAGAGTCAATGAACAGAGGCACATTGTTAACCGTCTTAGGAGTAGACAACCACTGTTTCTATTTTTAAAAAAAGCCATAAAATATATCGACCATCTTGAATCAATCACATTTACTTTACGTCTGTACTATGATTTTCAACAAACATACTGTTTTTCCCGAGAGTAAACAAAGCATAAGATTACAAGCAAACTTACAGCTATTTTGAGAAAGGGTCAATTACAATATTTCAAAAATTACCATTTTAAAGTGTAATATTGAAAAACCAGCTGAATATGGTAGATTGATCAATCTCATATTCCAACAAAGTAGCAACAATACTTTTGTTATCAGAAAAAAGGGCACGCATTTTGATAAGTAATACGTCCCATATAAGCACCCCAATTACAGTTTTATGTGCTAAATAGGTCTAGACAAAATTCAGAGAGAGATGTTGTTTATGAGGAACCTATTTAGCAATTTCAAAAAATATTCAAACATGATCTGTAGTTTCCCATCACAAAGCTGAATAACAAGTTTCAACTCAAGTCATCTAAGTTTGAAAACGAAACCAAATTTGTTTGCATTGGTGTTTCCAAGAAAAAACATCTGCCGAGGGTTTAATAATTTAATATTATTAATAATTTAATCGATTTTATCCATGGGTTTGAAAAATATAAACAAAAGATTTTTTTCTATTTTCATAAATGATTTTATGCTAAAAATTCTTCAGATATAAACATTAACAAATCATGCCACAACTTCTGCATACACATGGGTGAGATTTTCTGCTAACGCTTTGTGTAGAAAATGGTACTCATCCTACAAGACATGATCAACAATTACATTGACGTCACAATACGGTGAACCACTACAGTCATATTAGTTTAATTAAATGAAATACTAAACTTATTGTAAAAATGTTTTATAATAAATAAAATGCATAGAATTTACTCCTCAGTTATTAATAAACTCAGCCTTACCGACGTCTGCACCATTAAGGGTCTTTGTTGTCGTAATTTTAGGATGCAGTTTACAACACTAAGTTGTCCTGTTTCATTAGCCTCGTCCATCAGACAATCAAACGCAATGTATGTACCGGTTCTACCAATACCAGCACTAAGTGAAGGCAAAAGCTTGAACATTTATTTAATCGTTTTCAGAGCATCAATATCATATTCTATCGAAGAATACAAGAAAACATATACGTGTCACTGCGCTGATTCTTAAATCAACACGGAACATGTTGCATATGCTTTTCCTACGACAACTTTCTTTATGAAGATAGATATTATTACGTAGTTTATATATATATATATATATATATATATATATATATATATATATATATATATATATATATATATATATACCTGCAATGCACTATAATAGGCCTGGTATCCTCTTCTCTACCTTGTGTCAAATTGTACAATTGCAAAAATGCATTGGCGTTGCCTGGTCCACTTTTCTGTAACCATCCAATAAATTGGTAGTGTTTTATTTTTCGCAATTCATTCCCCTGGAATAAGAGATGGCCATTTAGTTTCCTGCTGTGTGGAATATTTATCAGTATATAATTATATATGCATCTTCTGTAAGACATCATTAATACAGCCGACAATTAATACCCAGTACAATTCTTTCACGAACGTTAGGGGCTTACCTTTTGCAGAACAAACGTTCTAATAATTATCAGTGGTAATCTGCGGTATTTCTCCAGTTTTATTTTTATCCTTCCAATTCTGTCTTCGTTTTCGGGCCAGTATTCTACACAAAGCGTCTGATATAAATAAAGTTTGAGAAATAATTATACTTACACATGTAGTAGTAGTAGTAAGTAAGTAACAAAAAAGGAGTAAAGGAAGATATAAAAACTATACTCACATTGTTTTATGCTTTTAATGCAATTTATAATAATGATGATAATGATAATGTACTCACTCTGTGTTGCTCCCTCGTGTTCGTTAACATAACGATTTTACTACAATTTGACTGCCAAACCATCTCCCAGAATAATAAAGTCGTTTCGTGATTAAATGGACCTAAAAATGGTTTTCTTACCATTGAATAATAAATATTTATATTCATTGTCGTAGATTAAAATGTAGAGAATGAATTTTTTTCTACTGTTACAGTTTACCTTGCGCTGCTATGTATTTGTTTTCCCTGATGAAACCCTAGGAACAGAACACTCATCAATCAATTAAAGTATAAAATCCCTTCAAAAATGGCCTGAATATTTATTTGAATTTACGACGTTTCTTCACTTTTTCTAGCAAAAACGTTTATATTCAAAATTAAATTTATAGCTGGTGTTATGCATCTGTTTACTAATATCAAGGAATAAGAAAACCAAAATGACAGAAGTTACGTGGATGTAGGAAGCGTTGACGTAATCAGTATACTCTGGCATATCTACCATGTCTAACTTCACTCTGTTGTAATCATCTAAATCGACAAACATATAAACTTATCATAATATTATAAGATTAAAATAAATATGAACAGATCGTTTGCTTTTGTTACTGATCATCTTTAAAAAGAAGTAGAAGGAATGGAAAAGTTACTGATGTATACATGGATAGATCCTTTTGTATCGATTTTTCCGTCGGTTCTCGTCTTGGAGGGCATTCTGAAACGTATCTGTGACTGCACATGAAATGTCCTGAAATCAAACAATTTGTTTCGTAAATAGTTTTACGTAGTCATAAGTAGTCTTAATTTATTGACAATTACAGAAAAGATGACACCTTAAACTGTATTTGTAATAATATAAAAGTGAAGAAAACATGCTCGTGCAAAACAAATGGGATATAGAATTTTTCATTAAACATAGTTTACCAGATTAAATTGATTTAGTGTGTTTGGTGTAGTTCATTTATATCCTATTTCGGGTGTTATAACCATAAAATGAATAAGAACAATATTTATTTTGAAAATATTGATTATTTTACAAACACGTTAAAAAAAATGCATTGCGCAGGTTCCCCTTGCACCGGACACATACCTTGGACAACTTTTATACAAAGTTTATGCGTCATCGAAAAGAAAAATTCAATGCATAGTGAAATCGCCCTTATTTAAAAACTCAAACCAATGATAAATAGTTTACAATATCTTCATAGTTATTCTATAAGTAATTCTTACTAAAAATGCTGACTAGAATTTACGGTCTTGAAAGCGATTTTTTTTAATTTGTTAATTTCTGCCATACATTAATTTTTACATGTGTCGAATATTTTTGTGTTGCTTTTTACAAATAGAGCAGTCAAATTACATACTGCCTTTAAACTTCTTTTTTTATCTCCTACGTGCGCAATACCTTGAATTCACTCTTCAGAACGCTTAATGTCTTTTTCTTGACCATTTCGACAAAATCGGCGACAGGAACGCCCTCTTTGGTAATGTTCACATAAGGCACAGTATTTTCATAGAGATCATCGTACTCATTCAGAGAATCCCCAACCGATTCCTGTAACTCTATGATTTGATATACATCTTGTCTTTCACACTTACTACAGGTTAATACTTCTTGTAAACAATGGGTTCTTTTGACCAAAATGACAATTGCCCCTAACAATAAGAACAAAATAACGGCACCGAAGATAATGGCTGTTTTTTCATTTAGTAATTTCTGTCTGAATGCCTCATATTTGGACTCATGGCACGCCCCCGTGCGAGCATCACAATGCTCTGGACAATGATTGCTACAGAATTCAGAGCAGTTGCTTCCAAACTTTCCGTTTTCGCATGGTTGGCAGTTTGGTCCATCAAATCCAGAGTCACATCCTCTGCAGTTCCCCGTGTTTCTGTCACACTTGCCATCTGAGCAGTTATATGGGCAGCGTTTATCACATTTTTCTCCATACAGAGATTTGGTGCAGGATAAACATTCTCCATTTGCTGCGTCACATGTGGAACACGATTTATTACACTCCATGCAAGAAAGACCATAAAAACCCCGGCAACATCCTTCAAAATACGAGATAAAAACTACAATCATTTCAAATTTTAGGACCATAAAGTGTAACTACAAGTCGTCTGCAGTTCCGTAATAACATATAAATGTAAATGCCTTATATCGAATCTGACTCCCTCACCCCCCCCCCCTCCCCCCCCAAAAAACAATAAAATAAATAATAAGGGTATATATATATATATATATATATATATATATATATATATATATATATATATATATATATATATATATATAGTTTCAGAATCTAATTTTTTTTTACATTACCCAGGCTTAAGTCTTAACTATTTAAACAGATTCTAAATTCTGCTAAATTATTATGATACACTTTTCACGTATATGTGAAATGTGGAGCGGTAGAAATTATTTTGAATTACAACAATTTACACTAAAGGAGGGTTTATGTATTTTGATGGAATACTTTTTCTCTAAGTATTTCTATATAGAATTGTCTTTTGATGGTTGAAGGTAACATGGCGGTGAATCTGAATTGCATTTTATCATAATGTTCCAGTAACACATACTCCGTTTAATTTTTTTTTTAATTCTAGGTTAAACATTTATAAATTCCAAAATACAAAGGATTGGCGGATTCGGCAGAAAAAAGATAAAATCAAGTCATAAAAAAGCATTGCTAATAACGGGCAAGAATATGCCACGGAAAGACTGGAATGGAAGATAAAGCACAATTTATGAAAGAACTTTGGAGGCCTTACCCCCAAACCCTCGTCAATTTTTTTTCGCCTCGCCTTAATTGGGGATTAGACTTTTTGTTACATAAAAAAAATAATAACGGCCATTCTCTTCATTTCAATTGTATAGTATAGAAGATTTCACATGCCCTTACCGTCAAGGTAAATTTCGTTGATTTTCAATGCTCCGGGGTCTGTTCGTAAAACTGTGAACGAGTCAGCTATCATCTGGTGTTTGCAACAGACGCCGATTTTGTACCTTGTGGTTGGAGATACTGCCTGCAGTTGCTCACATAGTTCTTCTCTCAAGTAAGGGTGGCTTAAATTGACGCTAACATTATATAATCCTATGATAAGAAAATTAGAGAGAAATATGGAACTTATTGAAGACTTATGACCTATACATATGTTAACATACATTCGTTTGTTTGATATTCAAGTTTAAGACACGTCAAATGCATGCTATATATTAATCAGCAGCATTATTTGACAGATTTGTCAAAGTATACTTTACAAACTTTATATGATGCAACGGATAAAATTTTGTGATGACAAATACCCAATCTAATACCATACCTCCATATATAAACATTGAAAAACATGAGATGATGGTGGGTCTCTGGAAAGTGATTGTCCAGTAGCTCTGGTTTTCATGTTTTGTCTGGGTAAACACGAACTGATCCCCGTCAATTGCCCGGGCTGCGTACTCCTGTTCGGAAACAGGAATGCCATCGGGGTATGACGATTGAGTCACATTTTTGTAAGTTATGCATGTAATATCTGAAATAAGAATTTTATCAACAAATTGGTGTGTTTCGTTTAAAGCGATTGTTCGTATGCTTAACAAATTAAAATTTAAAATGTATTATCATATTTCATATTTAAATGATAATGATTATGATATAATACCAGATGCGCATTATAATGTTACAAAATTGACAACAATAATACGTACCTTTATAGCATAACATAAGTATAAAAAGAATTGTAAGTGAACATCCGTTTTGATACATTATGACCGTTGTTTTGAATCGTATAATTGAATATATAACAGCAATAGTCTCAAATCAGTGGAGTCCAATTTAGGAATTAATATTTTTTCAACGTTGAAACCAACGTTCGCAGTACTGTCCATATTCCCAGGACTAGCTGAATATAGCAATTACACAACCAAAACCCTCATACGAGTATCATGTTTCATCGAATAAATCTTTCTTACAGCTACGTGAAATTAGTCATCAGGATATTTCTACTTCTATATTTTCATTAATTTCTATTTTTCTCTTCGGAAAAAGGCAATATGATGATCATTATTCTGAGTCTCTACAGGGCTTGACAAAAGGAAATGTATTGTTTCCGATTTAAAGTTTTCTCCGTACATTTGCAAATTATCAAAATTTGCTTAAAATAACACGTTTGCTTTAAATTCATAGACATATACTGTATAGAAGGTATTTAAGATGGTTTAAAATTTGGCGTCTTGTCTGTCAAAAGGTATGACAATTATTTTGACGGAATTGTTTTTTTTTTTTTTTTTTTTTTTTTTTTTGTTTTTTTTTTTTTTTTGTCGGACAAAGATTTACCAAATATTTCATATAGTACCTGATTTTACAACTCTGTAATAGTTCAAAACTATTTGATATAAAAAAAAATTGAAAAAAAATAGTTTATACTTATTCCAATCCCTCAGACTGATAAGTTTGGTAATTAGCCTCTTCACTTGATGTGTTAGCTTGTGTGTCTTTTTGGCGTCTGCAAACTATGTTGATTTTTTTTTTCATTTTAAACTCTTGTTTAAATAATATATCCGTTGACATTTTTTAGTTCCTTATGACACATTTTTGTAATTATACTTAAATAAAAAATTAACATATAACAGAAAGGAAAAATATACAACTTCCTTAAAACGAATCTCTTATCGTGGAATTTCACTTTGTAGACGGTATAATTGTAGTGTAAAGCTATACATGTATATCCTGCACTTGACAAAGAGCGAAGTATCTTGCACAAATGGTTCATCTTTGGATGTTTATGGCTTGTCATATATTAATTGATTTGACGAGGTGCAAACGTGGTCTTTTTTAATGCACTTAGAACCGTTGGTAGCTTATAAGTTTGTTTGTGTTTTATTTGTGTTTCGTTTGCGTTCAGCGAAATAATATTCAAATTATTAATAAATTATTCAAGATGTCTTACAAAGTGTCTTAACTCCTACATGTACCGCAATAAATTTCAATTGAAGTCGATGTCAACATGCCTTTGTAGTTTGCATCACGCACTTAGTATTTATTTTAATGCTAGACTAAATTTATATTTTTTTTTTTTGCTCTTTTTTCTGCCTGCTAAGAGGGATAGGTAAACAGTAATTTTGAGATTTAGGTGTGAAACAAAATAATAAATTACCACTTCTTTTTCAATTTAGACTTTCTATGTATTGATCCCAATTAATTAAAATCTCAATTTAACGAGCTTGTCCAATTGTGTATCTAGATGAAAGAGAATTCTAATTCTGAAATATTAATCGGAAGATTCCCCTCGAATAAATGCAAGGTAATTCATTGATGTCTATTTTCACTAAATTTCCTTATTTTAAGGAAACTATAAATTTTAAAATCCTTGTAGGTTTGGCATAGATAATGACTAGTAAAAACCTATCGATTATATTTATACAAGTCCTGTCGTTATATGACTTTTATTAGAGCATTTTATAAATACAATGATTTCTTATGTAGCTTTCCCAGTACAACCCGTCAGAATAAGAATTCAATGTCTCAATGTGTACATGTATATTTTTGCTGTTGTTTACTCCTTTGGATGGTCATTACATCTTGGTGTTATTAATCATATTTCTGGAAAATACTTATTACTGAACTCTCCATTTCATTAAACATATTTACTATGTATTTAATTAGTTACATGTGTACAAATACCTAATGAATGTTCTCATCAATTGCTATATACCTGTAACTTAACCTGGTTATAAAAGGAGAGGTTATATTAAGGCTGTGTCTGTTTTCCATTCTTTGTTGAATTTATTCAATAAAGGTGTATAAATTAGTAAGGCTTCAACGTTGTGTCGACTTAACAGAAGATAATCGTTATCATTAGCAAATATTTTGTAATCAAAACGTGTTTATGTCATCAAATGACGTCTGCACATAATATCTGTATGTATATCAAATTCAAGATTATATGTTTAACAAATTATTCATTATTCATATTCCATATCAAATCCAAAATATGTTTAAACTTGAAACACTGTTGAATGTCACAAACAGATATATTTGTAAACTATTAGATACTATATTTGAAATAGTTAGCTCCATTGGTTAACTTGTAATAATTATCTGTTATCTCTCTATCATGCGTGTATTGATAATTTTCGTATATTAGATATCGTTTGTACATACTGTACATACATTTTTTTTCTACATTGTTACTTCAGTTATGAGGATAAAGTTCACTACGACAAAAGTTTCACGAAATTTATACAGTTTCACATAACTAGTCAGAAGTCAGGGCGACGCACCTGAAAAAGGTGTCTACTTCAATAAACAATTTTAAATTGTCAATAAGTCCGTAGCCAATAAGCCATGGACTCATATCATATCAATAGCGCTTGGTAGAAGGAATTGTGTTTACTGTTTACAAATATTTAGCAAACCAATATATGTAAAATAATGACTGTGTAAATCCATGGACTGATTTTATACGACATATTTTAGACTCATGTGGTTTCTCTAATATCTGGACAGAACATTGTACTGCAATATTTAGTGATAAATGGATTTCTGCCGCCATCAAACAAAGATTGCAGGACCATTTTATTCAGAAATGGGCAAAAGATATTGATAATTCATCTAAAGGTCAAATATATAAAATTTATAAACAAAAGTTTGGCTTTGAAAAATACTTAAGCATTCTTACTAAAAAATTTTGGAAACCACTTATTAAATTCAGAACAGCAAATCACCGTTTACCGATTGAAACCGGTAGATGGTATGGAATTCCTGTAAATAACAAGCTGCAAACTCTGTTTTAGTTGAAAAGCGGACGAATATCATTTTATTCTTTTTATTAACTTTACATAAGCAATTTCTACGTCCTAGGTATTTTCAAAAACCAAGTACATTAAAATTTAGGGAATTGCTGATGACAACGAACATCAAAACATTGAAAAAATTAAGCCTCATGTACCATTGTATGATATGGTTTGAGAGAATAAATTGAATTGAATTATATGAACCAAAATGAACGTTAATTAATTAAATTTGAAATTAACTTCACTTCCTTATTGGAATATATCGCACTTTTTTTAAATTCGAAATATTTTCATGATAAACCAAATGACAAAGCAATTTTGAATTCTTCAGAAAAAGTTCAAAATTTATACAAAGATTGATTTTTTTCCACTCAGTCCAAATAACTTTTGCTACTTCAAACTGACTCTATATTAATGAATAGATGGTTTATCCCATAGTCTAATCTGTATTCATCATTGTCAGACTCAGAGAGTTATTTATATGATTAATATTTTTTTTAAATTACATATTAAGCCATATCAATCGGAGTTGTGCTATCCCCAGCTAAATCTGATAAACTAACATTTTAATTAAATGTAAAATTAATTTTACACATAAAATTATAAGATTGTAGTACTGTAATTTCATATAAATGACATATACGACAGTGATATAATTAACCATCTGCAGGCATGTTCACGAAGCTATCTTAGGACCAAGGTGCGTCCTAAGTACATCGTAGGATACGTCTTAGTCTTAAGTCTGTTTCTCGAAGCTCTCCTAAATTTAGGAACCGCCATAATTTTGTCCTAACTTTAGGACATCACCTTTCTTGTCCTAAGACCATCCTAAAGCTATAAAATCACGATTTTTGGGATATTGGGATGTTGTGAAGACTTTTCTTAAGACCGGTAGAATAAAGCAATATTTTCCACAGTTCCAGCATTTTCGACAAACATCAAACTCCTAATCCGGGAGGAGGGGGGCATAGTCATTTATTCTATCATTTATGTTCATTTTAACAAAATGATGTGGAGGGGGACCCCGAACTCTCACCACTTCCCCGTTCCTACATGCCTGCCTTGGAGCTGACAAATTAAGAAAAAAAATTTCGCAAATAATATATCTGTTTGACGAATGAAAATGATTCAATTGCTTTTTTTTTATCTTCACTGTACACTAAATGAGTTACATTCATTGTTTTGATTATTTGATCATAATAATTTTTGATAACAATTATTTAAATGTCCTTTGCTAAAAAGTAAATTTACATCGGGTTATATAGGCCATGCGTGATCATTCCTAATTTTTATCAATTTATTCTGAAAAAATAGTCTTTAAAAAATTTGTAATGTTGAATGAACTGTATTTATATATTTTAAAGATATATTACAACTTATTTCTTATTTAACATGTTCGTGTATTCAACATATTGCAGATTAAAGGGAAATTGGTTGTGTTTGTACATGTGTTTCCTCATGTAACGTTTCAAATTCTACGAAAATCGCGTGTTTATGTATTACATGTACTTGAATGACAAGATTCTCAAATGTTAATTATCAAATGACAATACACACGTGTTGTTTACATAATTATTTGCTTGTAAGCCAATTCTGTCCTGATACATATTTTCTTTTTAAAAAAAGAACAGTAATTTGAATTTTTGGGGGCTTGTGATATTTTTTATTTGAATATTTTTTTTTTGGGGGGGGGGGGTCATTTAAAAAAATAAATAAATTGTTATTGGTCACAGATATATATTTAGGTAAATGTAAAATTCTTAAAATGTATACATTAAAACTACTGGTTTTAGGCCTATTGTGTTAACTACCGAGACGTACAATTTTCTCTGGCAAAATGTTTCATGATTCATCCCTTCACAAGTCTCTCAAATTCGATCTGAATGAATATATGTAAAAAATAAGAATGGTTGTAGAAGGTTAGGATAACCTAACTTAAGATGTTCCTAAGTAACCGTCGAGCTACATCTTAAGACGTGTCCTAAGTTGATCTTAGGATGTTCCTAACTTATTTCCTAAGTCATATCTTAGGAACCACTTAGGTTATATCTTAGGAAAGTTTCGTGAACATGCCTGCTGTTTTATTACTTTTCTTCCGAATGCTTAGTTTCCCCACTATGCTATAAATTATTATCTCTACATGGTAGAGTATGCATATAAGATTAGAAAATGACAAAAAGAATTTTCAAAAATTAGTTTTTATTAAGAAAACAGAAGATTTGATCCGTAATTACTAGCAGCATTTAGAATAACACAGAAAGTGTCAGATTTAGCAGCTTTTTCTTTCTCTTTTTCATGCATATATCTTATTTATGCATAATTATGAAACAAAATGTAAACTTGAAGTGCGCAAAACTGGGGAAGAGGGCAGGAGGTAGTTATGGGATAGTGTTTAAAAGATATTTTAATTTTCCATATTATTATTCAAAATTCTTCATTTCATGTAAGATAATATTAGTTTTCTTGCTTAAAAAAATAAAACGATATATTCTTAACAAAATTAAAAAAAAAACTTGAAAGTTATAAACATGTATGCACACAACTACAAATTCCAGTCCGTTCCAGCATTCTTCTATTGTATGGTTTCATGATCGTAACAGCTATGAATTATGAAAACCTTAACCCACAAGTACAAAATAAAATCATTATTTACACTATCTACAACACAAATGCTAAATATATCATTTTCTAACGAAGATAATAACCTACTTTAACACAAATCAAATTACAACAAAATATGACTTGACTTATTAGATAAAACATTTTGCACAAAAGAAAGTTAAATTTAAGAAAAAATAACTATATTACAACATAATGAAGCGACAAACAATGTATATTTTCACAACAACAAAAAACCAACAAAGTGCAACATATAGCAAAATATACATGTATAAAAAAGTGTAATTATGTACAATGTCGTCTAAAATACAAAATCTCCCACAGTTATTATTATACTCGTCCAGCAAGGTGGTTGTAGGGTGTCGCAATTGATTCCACTGATTCTCTACACTATAGACTTTGACTTTTATGGCACTGAATGGCAGAACATGTTTGTCATATAATTTTAATTAAAGTATCAGAATACTGGCCAGCGGTTATCCCAGATCCGAATATGGCAGTGACGTTAATTTGTATTTATGATTTGGATTTTTATTATAAAGATCAGATGTTTATCTTTTAATCTGCATTTTTTTTCTGCCTTTTTAACGCCCATAAGCAGGCAAAATATCATATTTTTTAAATTTTAATCAATAAGTATTGATCTGATTAATTAATATCTTCTCAATGATCGGGAGAACCCTTTGGTAGTTGGTATCATTCCCGTTTGAAAATTAAGAGTTAGACCTAGATTATTCTCGTTAGTCACATTCCATCCACCTCAAGGAAGGGCCCAGTAAGATAATCATGATGGGTGAGAGCGTGAACAATCGCTTCTTGTAGGAACGCATACTGCATCTGTTGGGAAAAAGTATTTAATTGATTAAACCAAAACAAACATAGTAAAGAGCAAAAAAAGATATTGGAAACTAAAAACGACTCTCTTACGTCTGTCTGAATCGAAAACGCCCTCTGCTGACGCAGTTTTGATACACAATTGATGACGTCAATACTATCTTTTGTCATCACTTCCTTCAGCAGGTAGTCTAGAGCAATAAATGTCCCGGTGCGACCAATTCCGGCACTAGAACAAAAATACAATTATACCATTTTATTATCTTTTTCTTTTTCATAAGTCATACATGTATATATTTCTTTTTTAAAAAATTTTCGGATGGCGTTTTCATATAATAGGTCACCTGCAGTGGACAACGATCGGTCCTTCTTCCGGCGCGATGTCTTTGATGACAATATTCCGGAACTCCAACAGCGTGTCCATATCTTCCGGAACTCGACAGTCCGGCCAGGCTGTAAAGTGATACTGGGTCACCCGTTTTTTCTCGTCTCCCTGAAAGGCAGATACATTTTGAATCACTTATCTACATGTACATACGTGATGCCTACAATATTTAACCCACTGTTCATTAGTGCAGTAATAACAACACACAGGGTTGGTTAGTCTGATTGGAGACAATTAAAACGATGTCAACACACTTGCAGACATTCAAAAGAAGCGCATTCAAGATTCACCTTTTTAGTTCAAAAGCGGAATAAAGATGGTCACTTTACCTTCTCCACCACGAGTCTTCTGACAGTGTACTGTTCAAACACGTCCTGCATTTCTGATCTGACCAGGAAAGGTCCAAAGCGCATGTCTTCGTTTTCTGGCCAGTACTGGAGACACTTCATCTACCAAATGTGGTCGAAAAAATATCGGTTAATATATTGACTTGAATCAGAAATACATGTACCACTTCTTGAATCAAAGTTTTACTATAGTGAAATATATTCAATTTCCTTTTTAAAATAATTTTATTTTTAGATAAACTCGATGTAGAAACTAGATATAGCAGAGATTTAGCTAAATTTGAAACGTAATAACAACTAATTTTCTTTCTTTTTTCAAAATGCGAGAAAGTGTCGATAACCAATGGCCTTTTTTAACCAACTATCTGATAATATCTAAAACTTTGCATAATTTCCATGTGTACTGTCTCAAAATTTGTTCGTCAATTTATTCATATCAACTGTTTTCTATGGGGGAAAATGGTTTAATTGCACTGAGTGTCCTTAGCTAAAACGTAAACGTTAAAGTATTAATAAAATTCTACAAAGCGAAACGAACCCGATCCCCTTCAAACAGATTGGTTAGCATGACAATACGTGTACATCTATTCTGCCAGATCAGTCGCCAAAAGTCCAGGAGAGTTTCGTTCGTGAATGGACCTAATCATGAGAAAATCTCCATAAATATTCAAATTACATAATGATCAGAATTTTTCCACAGCATCAGACATTTTGTATCAGTTTTGCTAATGTGTTTATTTAGATTCATCAAACATAATATACTGATAGTGATCTTAAAATTATAAAAAAAAATGTAAACGATGAATAATTGCCAATGTATCTATTAACATATCTTTTTACATACATTGTTCATCTTTTTCTGACATTATGATTGGGTATTTTATCATAAGAGATGTACTTTAAAAAGATAATAAGTACAAACGAAAGATACTTCTTACATGTTTTTGTTTTTGTTAAGTAAACGGGGTATTTATTTACAACAAGCATCTTATGATGATTCTATAATATCATCAGTATATTTTAAACGTATAAGCACAATATCAGTAGTTGTTATTTGGTGCCATGCGAAATAGAGTTGTTTGTTGTTACGGTCTATATTATTTGATATTTAATCAAACGTTTATATGACTATAGTTTGACTTTGTTAGAGGTTAAAAGGGGTATAAGTTACGATACCTTGTGCAGCAATGTACTCTTTGTCAAAATTGAAGCCCTTTAAAATGTTAAAACAATCGAAACTGAGAATAAGGTTTGCATTAGCATTACATTAGCAATGTACTCTTTGTCAAAATTGAAGCCCTTAAAAATGTGAAAACAATCGAAACTTAGAATAATGTTTGCATTTATTTTCTATTTTTTTAAATCTCAGATATTAAAATCGTTTTAATGGCGCTGAAGTGCGTTACTTTTGCTATTATCATGGGGTCTTTTTCTGTTTTCATTCCTTTGTTGCTACTCTCTTTTGTTTCACTCTGTATATGCACGTGCTCTTTGAACTATTCAAGAGTTTCCTTGTTTACTTATTTTCCACTAACTCTAATTAATAGCAGTCATTATGTTTGTACACAGGTTTTATAATGAGCCTTTTATTTCCTGTTTTCTATGAGAGTGTACGAGGAACTTATTCGGTACGTAGTACTCACGTGCACAAAACAGGCGTTGACGTAGTCAGTCCCTCCGGTGTTATCATCGGTATCCAAGACAACACGGCAATAGTCGTCTGCCAAATAGGAAAGGTTCAATTAGGCCAGGGAATAATTTTTGGAAAATCAAGGAAATTTTAGAACTGACAGATGTGAAAATGTTAACACATTGTAACTGATATCCGCACAAGAATGTATTGAGACATAAGCACTATGTTAAATTTTTTTAAAGTTTAATCGTCAAATGCCTAGTACGTGCTTAATTTAAAGTAAATAAGTATTTTGTTGTTGTAACTTAAACAAACCAATACTTTTTAACATTGCACTTTCAGTTAAGCGCGTATCTGGATTTTTTTTTAATAAATAACCGTTATACTCGCACAAATGATAGATGACCAGCTCTTCCCAATATTAAAATAGAGTTTGAGTTATCACAATTAAATTTCATTAATAGCAACATTTATTTAAGGAATGAATTCAATATGTATTTGTTTTATACGATATAAAATGGTTTGGGGATTAACGCTTTATAAACCGCAAAGCGGTTTATAAAAAAGCGTAAACTGTTTCAAACCATTTTATATCGTATAAAACTAATAAATATTGAATTCATTGCTTATAATTTAATTTTTTTTACTCTCTATTTTAGATAAAAACGGTCATTTGACCTTTAAAATGACGTAAAATTGTACAAAATTCAAACGTAACGTCAGGCGTATTGATACGTTTTTGACGTTAGTCTTACTATGACGTAGGCAACATTCTTTATACGATATAAAATAATTTCTAGCCAATCAGAAATCGCGTTACAACCAGAATTAAATAATTCAACGTTGAAATTAAGATATATTTTTTTTTTACTTTTAAGCTTTGGAACAGTCCACATCATATTCAAACAAATCCAAATTATCATCAAACCATAACCAAAAAAATGTCTGGAAACCTAGTTAGGACAAATAAAGACTATAGTTTCCTCTGATTCTACTGGTATGAGACTAATTACCGTCTCCTATCTCCATTTTGAATTATCAAGTGCCGTCGCCAGAGCCTTTAAAATTACTCACTTATGTAAACGTCATATCCTACACTTACAAGGGTACACCTTTTTGTATCGATTTCTTGATTTGTTTTCTTTTTTCAATGCAGCAAAGTGAAGTTCCAACAATCCATTTGGAATTTCCTATCAAATTAACAATTGAAAGTGAAAACGAGCATCATTATCTTGAAAATATAAAAAGTCAATGTTAGCAGTTATCGAAAAAAAAAATATCCATTGTAAGTGTAAAAAAAAAATGACTGATCAGCATTTAATACCTTGAACTCCTCTCGGAATCCATCTTTCTCACGTTTATTGTCCACCTCCCTGATAAACTGGTCGAGGGATACACGGTACGACTTAAGATTACTGTATTCAACAACTACTTCCGGTGTTTCATCCTGCGGAGTCACGTTGTTGTGGTCGATTTCTTCGAGCACTATGGTGACGCGCTCATCAATAAGAGGATGCTGTGTGTCGGAAGAAGACAGAGCTGGATTTATGTATCGTACAGCCGCTGCTCTCTTCTTGTGGCATTTTATGCATCTAAAAATTTCCGAATTTATTAAAACATCTTAAATCATACAAGCGTTTAAGTTTCAAATGCATTTGGGTTTTTTTTAACTTTTTTATTACTTTCATTTGATTTTTCAAAACACGGTTAGATGATCGAGAAAAAATATTTTAAAAAAAACTGCCTAAATACTGGGCATTAAACTGTACCAATTTATGGCGTTAAAACTAAACGAGTATCTTATGTATATACAATAAAATATGTTCGAATCAGAGAAAACGAGGTCAAGGTTAGAGGTCACTATCGGTTAAAGGTCATTTCCATCGACAAAGTGTTTCACAATATTTTTCAATTAAAATATTGATTGGTTTGTCAACAAGTTACCAAATAAGAAGTTTTTAAATACCAATATACCAAAGTTACTTTATTATTTTAAGTCCTTCTGATATAATAGAATAATCAGTAACAACAATAAAACATTTTGTTATTTCATCTGTTTAAATACACTTGTAATCAGTATAAATTTTCTACAATATTAGTCTGATTTTCTACTAAACAAAATGATAAAACACTTAATTCTGGTAAACATTATTATTTGATCAATAGTACGTATCATTACCTAATCAAAGGGATTTTGTTGTTTTATTACAAATTAAATATTTGCGTCTATTTTTAACTGCCGGTCAATAGACTGCAATCTATTAGACCGCCGGTCAGTAGACTGTGATCTATTGGACCGACAACGTATATCAAAACGCGTGTATGTTATATTGTTACATCCTCTCTCATGGAATGTATATTCCTTTACATCGACGCTGTTTTGGGAGTTGATTTTAATCAACTCTCCTATGCAGTTACTCTGACAAACCGAAAGTGAAACAGTGTTTGGACCAAAGCACAAATCATCGCCGCTAACAAGAATTAGTTCTTGAGAATAATTGATAAATTCGAAATAATTTATGCTAAAGCATTGTTTTTCAAGGAAACATATTTATAAATACCTTGAAAATAGTCAGATTTTAAATGGTACGAACAATTTAGATATTTTTTGTAGTTGTATGTATTTTTACGCCAGAGTTCAATATAGTCTCGTTCAACTCGACGCTCGGCTGTCTCTCTTGCTTGTCGGGGATTAACGGCGATAGCCGAGCGTTTGGTGGAACGAGATGAGAGTTCAATATTGCTTGGATCCATAAATTTTCCAGAAATATTTCTATCACTGATACATAGTTTGATTGAATTTATTTTTTTTTTAAATATTACTTAACATGAATCATATATGGGGTTTTATCAACATTCTTGTGTCGAAAAAGTCCGAAAATTCATATGATAAAAATGCGCGTAATTCAAATACAGATTAAAAACTACCTGTACTTGTCATGCAAAATAACATATCATTGATTTTAAAATAAATAAACATCGATAAAATCAACTCCCGTCAGTTCTTCGGTACTTTGATTAGTACTTGGTGAAACCAAATTCAATGTTATCAAAATGGAGTATCAAAAAATCAACAGTTTTAAAGCCTCATATAAGGTAAAAGACTATTTAAAATCTAATGGGTTGAAGACACCTCCTTCTTTGTGTAAACTAATATTAAATTGAAATGTTGTAATGCATGCAACAAGTTTGGTGCATGTAAAACATGAAATTTTTGTTAGTATATTGCATAATGGCACGACAACCATCTGCAATATGCAAACTGTAAACCCGGAAAACTAAAAAAGGAATTAGGTAATAAAACAATTATTAAATCTTGAACAGTCAATAGACCAGAATTTTTTCCCTTGGTGCAGGGAACAGCTCAGTATGATCTAGTGCCCGAGGCCAACGGCCGAGGGCAATAGATCATATACTGAGCTGTTCCCTGCACCAAGGGAAAAAATTCTGGTCTATTGACTGCTCAAGCATTAAATAATTGTATATCATTAGACTGGCCTTCTGGTGAACAGTATCATCAGAATCGACAATATATTACAGTAATCATTAGACTGGCCTTCTGGTGAACAGTATCATCAGAATCGACAATTACAGTAATCATGAGGCTGGCCTTCTGATGAACTGTATGATCAGAATCGACAATTACAGTAATCATTAGGCTGGCCTTCTGGTGAACTGTATGATCAGAATCGACAATTACAGTAATCATTAGGCTGGCCTTCTGGTGAACTGTATGATCAGAATCGACAATTACAGTAATCATTAGACTGGCCTTCTGGTGAACAGTATGATCAGAATCGACAATTACAGTAATTATTAGACTTATCTTCTGATGAACAGTATGATCAGAATCGACAATTACAGTAATCATTAGACTTACCTTCTGATGAACAGTATGATCAGAATCGACAATTACAGTAATCATTAGACTTACCTTCTGATGAACAGTATGATCAGAATCGACAATTACAGTAATCATTAGACTTACCTTCTGATGAACAGTATGATCAGAATCGACAATTACAGTAATCATTAGACTTACCTTCTGATGAACAGTATGATCAGAATCGACAATTACAGTAATCATTAGACTTACCTTCTGATGAACAGTATGATCAGAATCAACAGAAGGATTATGACGGCAAACAGTGCAGCCAGGAGCATAGCTAGGTAAATAGAATCCTCTTTGAAATTTGTATAGGAAACCAAGTAATAGAAAAACATTTAACTGTCACATATTTTCGTACATAATCGATCAATTTAATATATGATTTATGTAAAAACTAATAATTTATAATTTAAAAAAAATATAAACACAGTTTTGAAGCTGCTTAAAATTTCTTCACTAGAACACAGTGTGTTTATCGGGTTATACATCGACACAAGTTGATCCCGTGTACACAGTTTTAATGAATGACAGATTCAGAGTAAAGAGTCTCTTTGTCATTACTTACGATTGTCTCCGTCTTCGTCTGTCGGCGTAGCAGTCGTGTTCCCCATTTACTCCGTAAAGAAAAATCACACAGCTCCTAATGCAACGAAACAGGAAGATTTGGAATTTTTCTGATCTAAATGTTGGGAATGGGAAGTGAGCGATAGAATGTTACATTTATTTCCTGTTTATAAATTAGAGAAAATAGTGTAGCATAATATTGTGGCATAATATTTTTGTTTAATATCTGCAATCGACAAATCATATCTTGCTTCAACCAGCCTATGATTATACTAAAAAACATTATGATAATTGCTTTGGATTGTCAAAAAGAAACAACTAAAATGATAGAAATTAAATTAAATGCTTTGTAACTATACTGTATTTATTTGAACAAGAGGTCCTCGTGTGTTTGTTAATCCAACATTGAAAACACGTTACGTGTAATAATACACCATACAGGACACATAAAGATTCTTATATAGATTCTACAGATTCTTAATCATGTTTGTTGTATTCTAACATCTCCACAAAGAAATACCATTCAAGAACCTCAAGCGATATCATGAGATAGTCCCTGAACCCGCTTTTTCCACCTATTAATGAAAATTTGTTTGATTTTGCTTTATTTCCAATTTCATCTCGTTAATTGAATTTTATTGTTGATGCAGATTTGTACTTCTTGTTTTGTTTCTTAAAAAAAAAAACCTATAGCAGTGTTGTGATTACATTTATATTCTTCTTCAGCAGTCTTATGATCTGTTTTGTTTTAATTCACAGTTCATTTACAACTGTTTGATGTCTCTTGTATATGCTGTTTTAGATTGGAAAGTGGAATTGAATATTCTACAATTGAATCTTAAGTTTTATCACGAGATATATATAAAACTAGAGCCGAGCTCGTTGCAAGCATCGACGAGGTCTTCCGTTACAGCTTCAGGTCAAGAAAAGATTGTCAATCAGTCTTAATAAAACCATCCCCTTCTCCTTACACTTGTAAGGGTCTGACATGAATTCATAGGAGGTCATTTTCACACTTCCTTAACTTCTGACCAATCAGGGCTTTAGAAAATAAATTTGAACTCTTGAAAATTAGTTTATGCCTATTTTCTATGTATTAAAAAATATAACCCCCAGACTACAGAGTATTTAAGAGTTCAACCTCTCGTAAAACAGATAAAGGCATGTCTGTGATAAGTTGGGGATATATTTAGAGAAGAAAAGTATTGTCTGCGACTTTAAACACTATTACGCACAGGGAGCTATTCCCTGTTAGCAAAATGAAAGCAGGTATGCATGTCTTCATGGGAAGCTTTTAACTCTCATATTGCGCAATATCCAAACAATACTATATTACAATTAGATTGATAAGATAATGAAGAACAACTTTTCCAGCGACATCAATATCGTAGCATGTATCGTTTTTTAGTTATACAGCAAAGACTTTCCGGGCGCCTAGGTCCCTTCTTTAAGGGGCCAGCCCCTTTTTGCTGGTCTCACATGAAAGCCCTTTAATTTATGCACAACTTTTGTTATATATGCATTTAGAAAATATTTCAAACTAAAAAATACGAAGCAAAAACATAGTGAAAATTAGCAATTTTTAAAAATAGATTTCGATTATATAAATAAATTCAAGCGGTACAATTGGAAAAATCTAAAATACAAAAATCAGAGGACAACATTCAAAGTGTCAATTTTAAAGAGTTCTAACTTTGGATTATTTGCTACAGTCCATTTCAGAGCCTTTGTCCGGAAACGAATGCCCCCAAAAAAATTTAAAAAGGGGAATAACTCAAACCCAGAAGTTACGATTTTTCTGTCTGCTAACTTTCTAGAAATAGTAACTTAAAGAATAAAAACTACCGGATTTTAAGGTACACGCATTTTATTAATATACATGCTCCACTGAAGTCAAAGTGTTCAAAAAGGGGCTACAGTGTGTAAATGGTACAGTCCCTGAAACGTTCTACTTTCCCATTTTTGCGTTCGCTCACCATTTGCTCAGCGTGTGCTCACTTTGCGTTCACCATTCGTTCACCGTGCGTTCACAGTTCACAGAATGATTTGCGCTCTCCGCTCCGCTCCGTTCGCAGTCATCGTTCACAAAGCGGTCATCATGGTCTCACAGTGCGTTCAGTATGACTTCAGCAATCGTTCAGCGTTCGCTAACCGTTAATGTTTAATTCATCTCCATTGTTATTTGGACCTCCAAAGTGGAAAGATCATCTTAAAACCATGAAACAAACAGTCATGAGAATGTTTTCTTAATAACAACAGGAAATTCATCAAATACAGTGTTAATGTCGTTTTGTTAAAAATAGCATCACGATTTTTGGCAGTAAGTAAAAAAATTCATTATGAATTTATTTGTTAAATTCTTTTATAAAATCTCGTCACCTTTTCAATCTTTCTGACAAGATCAAACTTTTCTGTGATATTAATAAAAAAAAAAATAAACGGAAATAAGCAGTTTAAATGATCAATAATAATTGGCAAAAAATATAGTGTAGCGGATAGTGGATGAAATATTTCATTTGTGGAGACAAGCACCAAATTTTGCATCAAGGTTGATTAAAAAAATATCGTTGGCCATTCAAGTTTTGGTCATTTTCAAGATGGCCGCCTCTTATATCAAAATGGCGTATTTTTTAATAATGTTTTCATGATATTTTAAATATTTCCGGGTAATATTTTTATTTTCTATGAAATTATGAAGAAGAATTCGTTGTATGATATAATTTGAGGTTCATGTCATATATGAACACTCTGCGCATGCGTTTAAAAACATGCTGCAGTTCATTTTTGAATGTACATGATCTAATCGTCTGAGCAGTAGCAGCTGCAAAGAGCAGTGCAAAATAATTCGGACTTGAAACATTTGCAATCCCCAGAACAACTAAAACATCAACATTTCAGTAGTTCTTAACATGAAGCCGCCATTGGTGGTAAGGATGTCCAGTGTGAAATCCGAAAACCGCAATCTTTATCCCAACCCCATCTGGAAGGGGATGGTGGGGTTTGTCACTTGCATAGTGACTGACCCAATGAATGTTTAGCTTGCAATACAGATCTTAATATGCTCTACAAGAGCAGCTCTTGAGGGATCGAGGGATGCCATTGTATGAACGCTGCTTATGAGCAAATAGGTCAAGACGCGTGTTATTTACTCTATTGGCAGTGCTGGACCGAACGTACATGATGTGTACAAATGGATTCTATGTTCTATCACACTGTCACAAGGAGAACCTAAGAATTCGAATACCTCTGTAACGCTCTCAAACACATTTCAGCCTGCCATGCTGTCATTTTACCTGCCCCAACAAATGCGGACTCCGTATCCCAATCCATGAATACACGAAAAAATGACAGTGCTTTGATCTTGGACATGAACCTCAAATAATATCATACAAAATATTCTTCTTCATAATTTCACGGAAAATAAAAATATTACCCAGAAATATTTAAAATATCATGAAAACTTTATAACAAAAAGACGCCATTTTGAAACAAGAGGCGGCCATCTTGAAAATGACCAAAACTTGAATGGCCAACGATATTTTTTTATCAAGTAATGTTCAAGGAACCTTGATGCAAAATTTGGTGCTTGTCTCCACAAGTGAAATATCTTGCTGAAATATTTACCTAAGTTGCTACACTAGTAATTCTGAAAGTACATGTACCATATTCTTCATTTGTTTTCATTTTAAAACAACATGCATAATTATGGCCGATCACCAAACAATTAGTCGGATATTTTAATATCAGATTGAAACAGTGGGCAAATATAAAAGATTTATTTTTAAAACCACATAATTAATAGAAAGTCTATAACTTGTAACAAAAAAATATAAATGTATAGCATGACATAATCAAATATCATTAATCAAAAATCCACCTCGTATGAATTAAGATCAATTCTATGTAATTATCAGCTGCTACGGGCTACCGTTGCCATGGTAACGGAGACCAAAACAGAAAAATGGCAAATTTTAGCAATTTTAAAGCAATAAAGAATATGATTGTATATATATAAGACAAAAATAGTTCCCTCGAAATTATAATGAGTAAATTGGTTAATTATATGCATCAATTTAAATTACAATGTTTATCAAAATATGAAATATATTTTTTAAAAAGTCAATAAGAAGAAATCATCAATTATCTATCAATGGAGGTTGACGGTTTGACAGGTCAACAGTTCGATGATTTTCTCCCTTTTCTGGTTTTATGGATATGAACAGCTGAAGACTGTTATCGTTAACTCATATGGATGATGCTCAAGTATATACACATTCGAATAGTAAATGGCGAACAGAGATATTTGTACTTATCAATTTTGCATGAGCCGGTTTAAATAATTCAAGATAGTGACCTTGACGAACCTTGTTATTACTATTATAGTAGAGGAAATAATCTTATTATAAAAAAAAATATTTTCAACGTCAGGCACCTGTGGACCCTTTTTGGTTTCCATAACTGAAATATGTTTTTTAAACTTCTTTTATGTAAAGGTCTTACAAAGTTGCATAACTCGCACAAAATCGAGTTATGCAACTCATCAGTATTCATTTTTTATACTTTTACTATACAAGAGGCAAAAATAAATTAAAATCAGTTAATTCGTCTCTTGACCAAATGGAATGAATTTTATTTTGTTACCTACCATCAAAACAGACATATTTAAAGGACATCTAATTTTTAGACGGTGGCTAAAAATAGCCACGGTCTATTGCTACGGTCCTGGCCGGAAGAGTATTTCTCACGGGGACCCTAGCGGATAAGGGACGATAACTCTGTTAGGTATGCAGTGTTACATGCAATGTTTTATCTTTGTGTCGATTTCAGTATGAGAACTAATTTTCATCTTATCAGATGTTTTAAGCATTATAGCTGCTAATTATTTTGAAAATACATTTAAATAATGTATGAAATTGTGTTTTATTTTAAATGAGCCATTACCCCGTCTGCTTACGCGGTATTAATAATTTATGCACCAACTGCCAGTTGTGACGTTTAACTCTGTATCACGACTGCATAAGCTATATCACTGCGATAATTGGTCAAGATATCTCACAATAATTGCTTCTTGTTTTTTTTTAATGATGTAAACAATTGTCAGAAACATACTATTTAAACTAGTTTGCCATTTCATATTTCAGCAATTTTGCTTCATCGATAAATTCAGTCATTTTCAACGCATTAGTTTTAGTTGAGGCAGTATATTTATTTTGTTGTAGCTAATTCCAAAGAATACAACAGATACTGACAATTAATGAATATTACATAATTTACATTTTATTGAACTTCAACCGATTAATGGCACACTTTCTTGTACAAGTGTGCATGTGTTTTCAAACAAACAAACAACTTTCAATTTACGATACAAATGTGTTTAATTTTGGACTGACCTGTGATTTACAATGTACCTTATTTTGTAACTCACTCAGTCTTTAGAAACATTAATTTTATTACAGGCACCTCAATATTCATCAGACAATATTTACTACTGATGTTGACGCTTTACTTGCTCCTGGCTTTCTCTCAAACACGCTAATCGACGTCGGATTGTAAGATTCACGTGCAAATCGAGTCGCCATTTTACAATTTTACATGTATATAAAGAAACCACATTTTACGATGTTTCAAAGATTTTCAGTTCAGATTTTTTGTAAGCAAATAAGGAATTGAAGACATATGCTGTAAAACGTCTTATTGATTTCACGGCGTGTCAGCTCGTGTATCTCTAATTTGCAGCAAACGCTAGCTTTTTTGTGAGAAAAAAAAATCGGTTCAACTCATGCGATATTCCATATACTAGTACATTTATGGTACATTGTGAACGGTAATGTAAGATATAATAATTTTGTTAACTAAAGAGTTTCTGTCGAATTTTTTCACAATGAACTGAATAACGCAATTCGATGAGCGAAGTACAAATAGTGACTTAAATCCATATGAGCCCGTCCCTGCTAAATGTATTAGAAAATCTTTTCTTTGGACTTGGGGGGATTTTTCACTAACAGATAACATTATTTACATATGTACGTAAACATCGCCCCGTTTGTTCTCAAATAATTTTTAACTCGCGAGTACAACTCTTATGAGCTTTCTTTGACATTTGTTTCCATGTGTTAGCACCATTTTGTCAACATGCATTTACAAATAGGTGGGCCTATATAAATGCGCAAGTTTGTTGCGACTCGCAATTGAAATACACACCGGTTAGAAAGTGTCAGCACTCAAAGCAATGCTACATCGGCCGTAGTGTATATTTGCAATAAATAATGAAACATGAAGGCAAAAAAAATGTGCTTCATAGATGACTGTAGTATTCTGCTGAGCTACAGAACTATAGCTTTCCGGAAATATTGCCGGGATTTGCGAACCCTAGATCTATTGTCTAGTACATGCAAAGAATAAAATCTTTATATACACAGCTGTCAGGTCAGAAAAACGTGCGTTCAACTGGGATTTTGTTTGTTTGGTTTTAAAAAACTTATTTTGAATAATTAATCAATATTTGTTGTAAGTTTACGAGAAAATTTTAATGTAGCAAGTAACTTGTGCGTGTTAAAGTGTACTGGGAAGCAATAAAATATACATGTGACTTTCCCGATTTCATTAAAATGAATTAGCTAAATACAGTAGAACAAATGTACTTTATTAAAACGTTGAATAATGAAACTGCCGCGACTGAATATTGTATGATTTTTTTTCTTCAAATTTTCATTCACTTTCGTTGTGAGCAAATGGAAATCATCCTCCAAAGTCGAAGATTGATTGACTCTACCCACTCTTCTGTTTCATGATGACGTGCATTCCAAAAGCAGTTTTCTCAAACAGGTTCTTGTAAACCCATTACGTAAATGTATTAACTGACTATGAGGACAAAAGCAAGTGTGAATTTCCCCGTGAAGAAATTGAGGGAAAATGTTGTCAAGAGGGACAATAAACATACTAAAGTATGACCAAATAGTTAGTAAAAACCTGGTAAGTATTTTATCATACCAAAGCTTTATTTGTTCTCGTTACTTTGAGAAATCTACAATATATTTAGAGCACAATAGTCCAATCCAAACCTTTCAAAAGTTGTTCCCCTTTGCAGGGTCATCCCAAAGGTCAAAAGGGAAAAAAAACCTCAAGATTCCCCTTCTTTATACAATCAAATATTTGGGCGTACTGTGATGAAATCGCTTTGGATTTATTCATTCAATATTTGGTAGCAACCCACATATTTAATGAGTCATTCTGGAGCAATGAAAATACATAGTATTACCGAAAACGGGTTTTTAATGTCAATTGATATAGATACAAACATATAGATACAAACTTCTACACTACAAAGGCTACTGTGATAAATCTATGGGTTTTCCCCGAAAGATGACGACCAAGAGACACAGCATTTGTAAAGAGTGGATTGAGATCACAGCTACGATTTCCACAGAATTATCCATGTAGGAAACTCACGACCAGTTGTGCGAGTAAGCGTTACGTATTAGTACATGTTTGCGGTATTGGCCGCGGTTTTCGTCTACAATAATTATCATACATGTAATATGCCACTTTCAAACGACGCCACCGTCTAACAGTACTTTCAGTACTTTGATTTTTTTTAATACGACGATTTCATACAATTTTTATAGTTTATCAAACTGTTCTAACTTTCCTGTTTGCGTGCAAACAGCATTTGGAAGATGCTACATATACCTCGGAAAAGAAAGTGGTCCCGATGAATCATTTTCGGCCTTTAAAGATTATATTAGATAACCTTGTCTAAGATACTTTTTTTTTAAAATTAATATACATTCTTCACGATATCTTATATGCTGCAAAATGCGTCATGGGCACTATCCATAGAAATATAGAAGAGAATGCACCACATTTTGTATTTGAATTATAGTGCGCCATTACGCGTTCTTTGTGTCATAACTTTTTTTTTGGGGGGGGGGGGGAGGGGGAGGAGAGGGAGGGGGTTGTCCGGCCCTCTCTCCAGATTTGAAACGTTGGTTATTGAGCCATCCTTCCGTAAAATATGGACATCATTAGCTAGTTCCTCAGAATATAGGTACATGTACGCATGAATTTACATGTAGTATATATGCAAATAGAAAGTCCCTTCTCTTCCTAGTACTCCCAACCCACCCACCACCCCATATTTGGCTAGTGAATGGTAAATCAGTCATTTGAACCTGTTACCTTACTCGATAAACTGTGTATATTTTAGAAACTGTTTTCTAAAACAATGTATGAAGACTATGCCACATACTCCCTTGTTTACGTAAACTCCCTTACTGACAAAAATGAAAGAATTTATAATATGAAATTATATTTATGTGTATGCAACTAATGATAAAAAACACATCGGAGTTGTACCTCACCTGATGATCAAAAGTCAAGCATGTTGTCTACAATGTTTTATTAATTAGGCAAAGATTGGCTTCGATCTAAAGATGAAGTCATCATTTATCTCTGTCTGCTGGATCAATTGTTCATTACGCCATCCGTTCCTTCTGATGCTGATATCACACGAACAAAGGGCTCTCATAAAAAGCACAGTCTGTGCGATAATCAATATTGGATGTTGTAAAGGAACAGGTGAAGTTTTTACACACTTGTCTCCGTCAAACCTCGCCAAAGTTCACTTGACATAAAGATATGAATCTACAAATCAATTCAAAATGCACCATATGACACTTTCTATACGCAACATAACAAAATCAAGCATATATGATATCATTATTTCATAACTAAAGTACTGGATGTAACTTTATGATGGACGGACTGTATCTGTGTGTACATACTATACTAGATTTTTGTTGGAATAAGACTTTTCATTATAACGTCAATAGGAAATCATGAAAAAATTATAGTATCTCTTCGCAAAATCAAATATTTGATGACGTCGTATAGCTTTCAGCTTTCTTATTAAGTTACTGTTTGTTTTCCGTGTTCCAAATTGGGCTATTTATATTATAGTATCTTTGGTTAATTGCCTGTCCTAAGTGAGGACTTTACTTTTTTAAAAAGCATGGCTAAAATTTGAACAGACTTGGGTATTTTTATGAGCGGTCTTTTTCATTCCATATTCTTTTCTGGTCGATGGGGTGTAATATTTATCTAAATGGTTAAATAAATGATAGAATTTAAAATACACCGCCCACTTTGGGCACTTTCATCCAATGTGTCACAGATAAGATGTGGGACTTGCATTTTTCTCTGTGTACTTTCTAGATAAATGATAAGTTCGTGTGGTGTTACGTACGATAACTCGGGGCCAGAACTTCCTCCATATCGGTATATCAGGCAGGCTCCCGTGGGCTGTATTTTTGTGATTATATGCAAAGGATTATACACGGGGAATTAAATACATTCAATTCCCTTGTAATGTAAATGTGTATAAAAAATATTTCTTAAACATTCAAATATATTTCATTTAATAAATGTATGTATGAAATGAATGTACAAAACGTCTCAAAATATATAATTATAAAATAAAAGAAATTAAGTCATTTTTCTGTTGCAAAAATAACACACATCGGACACAGAGCGTTCTATTAGCGTCCGCTTTCAAGCCAACATTTAATTTGTCCTGTGTGATTGGGGTGTTATTTCTATTTATGATTACAGTTTACAGTATGTTTGTCACTCGCAAATAAGTAAAATGATATTCAATATCGAAATGGTATAGAAGCACACAACTTTCTTATTCAGCTATTCATCTGACATTCAATTCTATTGTTCGACTGGCTTGCATTCATTTCTTATATGCGCTGTTGACATCAGATATGTAAAACTTCCTGATCTTGTATAGAAAGTCTCCATACTATATTTACCCGTTCTATTATATATGTACAGATTGCGAACGTTAACGCCAGATGTCGCTAATTGGTAATTTCAATCGCCGCTCCCGCGGGTTCTGTCTCCCCCTGAGACTCAATGTCTCAGTACCGAGACCCGGAGTTATTGTACGGCCTGTACATATTGTCATTCCTGTATGGATAATCCTGCTTAGATTGGTAACCATTCTTTGATCCTGAATAGTCATTCCTTGATCCTGAATAGTCATTCCTAGATCCTGAATAGTCATTTCTAGACTTGCTGTAGTCATTTTTAGAGTTACTACTATATTCGTATCTAGAATCGTAGCCATATTTCTGAGCATTTCCGGGGACTACATAATCGTTGCGCCGACTGTCGCTCGTGTAGGCACTGTTGCCGTAGCCATTCTTCCCGTACTCCGCCATCGGATAGGGCGGACTCATATCATCGTCGTCATCGTCATCCATGTTTCTCCACGTGCATGTAGCGATAGCCAGGCAGATAAAAGCGATGAATAGAATAAACCCACCAAGTCCGAACGAAAGGATGGAGTATGGGAAGACTTTGCCATCAATCGCCTTGTGGGACTCTGACACGACTACAATCACGACATAGACATAGGCGAAGGCACCGGCAGTCAAGCCAGCAACCAGGGCTGCAAAAAAGCATGTAGTTTTGTTTTAAATCTTTATTTGTACGGCTGCTCATTGGTTTCATTAATAAATGTGAAATTATACCGAAAATCATCTTTCGGATAGGAAAAAACGTAAGTGATACAATCGACAATAAAGTGTTCTGTCTTCAAGTAACATTACATACCTCCAAAAAATTGAAAGATGGCGGCTAGTACGTATGGACATTTGCTCTTCACGTTCCCGCATGCGCCGACGATAAGAATGAGGCTGGCAAATAGAGTCAGACCTACCACGACTGAGGTGATGACTTGTATGATGAGGAAGAAATTATTGACAACTGAAAGAAAAATGTAACCAAAGTTAAATAAAAATGAAATTAGTATGTTATGTGGCAATGTTATTGACTTAATTATTACATACCATATACAAATTAACAGTTTTTGTACATTTCCACATCCTTTCATTTTCTAATCAATTCATATTATTATCAAAATCTAGATTGCATGTTAACCATATTTCAGATCGTTTGTCAAAAACAGTTTAATGATGCTAGGTACAAGCATTCAGTTATGAAGTCTCCAAAGGTTTTGTATACAAATGCATTGAACCTGTGCATATGAAATGTCATTATGCATTGCATTGTCAGGTATACCAATATAGGTACTACATGTATTTATTTTGTCGTCTAGAATTTAGGAACTTCCACATCAACAACTGTTTTGGAACAACGCTTTAAGCGTCGTTTTGGGACTTCATTATCGTTAAAGGGCTAGTGTGTGGTTTTCATACACATGTCAGGTATGTAAATGTTTCTCTTGTTGACAAAAACATGAATAATTGAAATACGTATGGGGCCGATCTTATCATAAAATTTTTGTTCAGCAAAATCGGGTCGGTGCATATAAAACAGAGGTCCTTGTTTTAGCAAAAAGAGCTTTCCTTTCGCGCTATGATAAGCTATAGTAACCCACCTAAACACACACATGCACACATGCAATACAATGTACGTAGATTTCATTAAATACATGCACAAAATCATACTAACAGGAAGGTTGTTCTTATTCGTCCATCAAAATGTCTCACAGTATAGAAATAAGGATTGTTAACTTTTGTATAGGGATTAATTCTCTGGACCTGGAGGAAGGGGGGCTGTTCGGAGTTATCACTGACTAGGTGTTGGTATTAAATATTCATCAAAGCTATGGTATTTTTTTGTTGATCCGATATCAAGCAAACTTTACATATTTATAATATGATTGCCTGTCGATGACACCTACGTTCTTTAAGGTATGATATGACAGGTCTTCAAAAATAGCGCGTAGTATAGTTGCAGGGAGGGAAGGGGTGACTGCAGTGAGGGGAGGGGTCTTGTCCACACACAGGTACATGTAAAATCCCACTAGCCACATGTACATGTACCATAGGGGTATGAGGATTGCTGGAGGAAACGTGGCGACCAACGTAATATTTTAAAGTCAAGAAGTTTTGTCATTGAATAACTTTACTGACAAACTGAATGTTTGCATATAATTTCACACCTGGGTGCTGTCCACCGAAATTCACTTTTTACATTAGAAGACAAGCCCTCCCACTGATTCACTGACAACGTATGTAAATCAGCAGGGAGCGATCACAAAAAAGACTGAATTGGCAGGAGACTGGGAGAATATATTATATTGTTATTTCATAACAAACATCTAAAGATATGATTTACTCTGTATGTAGTCACTGCAGTCAAAGTATCCGTCAGTTTGAATTAATGATAAAGGTCTAGTTACAGGAACAACACAGAGTAAATTATTGAAACGTCTTCCTTGTTATGTACATTTACCTGCAGAGCGATATAATTTCTTGAAATAAAAAAATGATAATAAAAGCTATGTTTTCATACACGAAAAGCCAGTATTAGAGAAAATATATAATACATGTTATATGGCATGGACGCGTTTCTGCCTACCTTTAGAATATACACATGCATATGTACCTGATACTTACTTATAGCAGCTGCATCCGAATTTTCCCGTTGTAGGTCATAGTATGAAAAGACAGTACAGTTTCCACTAGATATATCCCCTGGGTTACAGACCAGACCGTAAAACACTCCCAGGTAATAGTTGGTTCCCACGAACCACCACGGTAAAAGGTACCCGACGGTAATGAAAAACAAGGCCAGCAAAGTCAGAACAAATGCCACTTTCAACACACCTGGCCAAGCCATTTTGTTCAAACGATCACGGATTTTCTTAAAGTCAAGGATGCACACATTTACAAAGCCAGCCCTGTATCTGATCAGTATTGGGAATTAAAATTCCTTAGCCGATCATATGTGGCAATGGCGGACGATAATTATCCGAAAACGGCAGACGTTGTGCTAGGCAGTCCGACAGAAGATAATGTGGCCAGTCTATGCCTCGCTATCAGTCCTACTATCTTCTGTACACACACTGGCTCCAGGTGAAAGTCACGCCCTTCTTGTTTATAAATTAAACGGCCTCTAGTGAGCTACGTCACATCGAATCTAGTTTTGTTGAATGGTCACCAACCGGAACGGGGTTTTTTTTTTATCCTTCACTCGGGTCGCTTTACGATATACCTGACTCTCGATTCTATAAAGGGATTCAATGAACCATGGTATCCATTGTTATTACTACGTGTACGGACCTCTGTCGACACCCATGACCTCCCTCCGTTGATGCCTCAACAAATACGGGGACTTTGTTATATATATCATATTTCATTGAATGACATTTTTTAGATACTCGAAATATTCTATTTGAAGTTATATTTCCCACACTTGCGTAAAAAATGTATAAAAATTCAGTCATATCTATCACATGCCACTGAAAAGAGGTGTGTTGGCAGGAAAGAAAAGGATCGGGTATTTCTTTGTTGAATTTTTAACATTGTTGAAATATTATAATATGCTATCAAATTGTATTAGGGAATGACAGTTGGAGGATTCAATTGATAAAAGAAACCATGCTGCAGATTAGCCTTAAGGAGGACTAAGAGAAAATCCTTTGTAATTATAGTGGATCAATGTTATCTATCGCCCACAGAATGGATTAACAAAATTATCACCATTTTGGTTCAACATTGCGCAATCTACCTAATCCGGAATCAGATTAACTCCGAACACTAGAAATTAAACCAACATATGGTTACGTTCATTTTTTTTTTTTTACAAAATTGCATGCATAAAAAAGTCTGATCAACTACATGTATATGAAAATGATTTGTGCGTTACGTTCCTCCTTTTAATGTATAACAGTTTTATTTTTACCCCTAACGCATCGTGTTACGACCAAAACCTTATTAACATGTCTCTATAAAACCTTTAATCCAATTACTAGCTTATCTGGAGCCATAAATACTCAGTCCGCAATAGAAAGGTAAGTTGGTAACGGCCAGTAAATATCATAAAGATAAGTTAGAAATTAGGGTTCCATATTTAATAACTTTACAGCATTATTAGTAGAGCTTATGCCAAGATAACACAGCTGGACAGCTCCCATAAATGTCTATATTAGTATACACTGTGATATTTAAATACTTACACACAAATTAAGTTAAGTTGATCATAGACCATTCACTTATACATGGCCTATGTAGTTCCATTCTCCTACTTAAGTCATAATTTTCTTATCTACTTTATTCAAAATAAATTTACGATAGATTCGGACATTTGAGGAAATATAAACTACATGTATGTTTGATCTCCATATAAAGTCACTCAATTTGAGTGATTAGGTATTTCGGAACGTGGGGAGTCGTATGAAATATTCAAATACATTTTAAGTAAATTAACGTATAGAAGATTCGTAGCAGCTAATATACATGCAGTGATAAAAAAACGCTAACTACGGTATCGGAGATAAGCGGGTGACCCCTGGCGGGCCCGGGGGAGACATATGTTTGTGATGTTGGCCTCGGTCATTATTTAACTTACTAACTCGCTGTAACAGTCCGCCACAAAAAGGCTGTGTAACCCCATGTACGCCAAATCACACCTACAACTTGACACCGTTTTCTCTCTTTGTAATTAGGGATTTCAAAGAAGAGAGAGAAATCAGACGGAATGGATTTAACATTGCAAGATGACATCAGCCTGAAGTGGTTTATTTTAGATCTAGTGATGCAATAATTTACTTATGACCGAAGTGGAATTTGAAAGAAACTCCATGAACTTTGAAAGAAAGCAGTCCATTTAGCCTCGTGTCGTGAATGCGAGAGGTGCGAGTTCTGGGGGTGCCTCGGGCGGGGTGTCAAATGGAGACGTTCTGTACTAACACTGTATCAGACCAGTGATTATCGCTTCATTTACATATTTGTATTGTATTTCTATGCTGGATTCTATTTCGACCAGCCTGAATTCCGAGATCGTATTGAGGAACGAATATGTCAGCTTTATAAATAAATCCGAGTATGAACCAATAGACGGGTTATTTAAAACAAAAATACATTGGTAGGGGGAAATGATTGAACAGCATTATGCAATGATTATTCTATGGCTAGACAGGTGAATTTCTTTATTATCCTGTAAAAGGTACATCTATACGTGTAATTTGGTTTCTTTGTCAGATTTCTCTTTTGAGTTATAAATCAAAGTTCAAACCTTTTGAACTTTAAACATCCATGAAGTGTACTTTCTCTACTTAAATTGTAGGTAAAGTGCTTCTTTAACTTTTTAAAAAAATATATTTAAAGTTGCATTTTTTAATAAACGGCGTCGATAGCTGTATAGATATTACAGAAATCGTGGCGTTCATGCTTGTGTATAATAATTATTACATACATCCAGTCTTTAATTGTTATCTATTCTAGGGGCAAGGACAATAGGGTCACCTGAAATGTTTAGTTTTAATTTTGTTCAAAATTCTTGACATATCCCCAAACCAGTGAGGCGTGCTTTTAATTGGCGCTACATTTTGCCACATATAAGACTAATATACAAATTAAGATGACAGCTCGTTGCATACAAAGATCACACCTTCTTCTGGTGTCGCCCTTGATCATTTATCATAACGGGGATTCGGGACATCTTTGCACCATCATTACAGCTCGGTTAAATAATGACCATCACCATTCGTGTTCACATGGCGTTTAGTGGGCTTTGTACAACACATTAACGCCCAGGCTGACTGCCCGACTGTCACAACGCTCCTAATGGTTTTAATTAAAAGCTTCACAGACTGTTCAAGAAACTGCGAGAAAGAGAAATTTTTATTTGGAAGTTTTGCTTGATAACCTACAAGATCGGCATAGAGAGCGATGCGTGGATTAATGCGTCATTGTGTACCCCACCCTTATTGTTAACAAAAGTGCAGGCAATTTTATTCTTTTGTAACATAAACATTTTTATAGATAAAGTCATGCAAATGTATCCAATTATGTTTTCAAACATTGAATACGGAAAAAAATCCGCTCGTCATCATCACTAAAAACTTTCTTTTATTGCTTTACCGGAGAGTCACTACGATACACTTAATGCACATTTTCATCCATGACAAAATAATTATGAAAACAAAGCAAAAAGAGCGTATTTGAGATGTCCATACAAAGAAGGGTGGATTTTAGAGGTCATGAAGAAAAGGCACTAATAGAGGTCAAATTCCGGTGAACATAAATCCAGACACACCCAGGTAACAAACCTGGAGAGATCAAATTTCTACTACCTGAGTTATATTATCATTATATGCTTTTTACAATTAGAATGTTTATGTTCGATTCGTTCATAACCATTACCTAGTTAAGGAATGCAAGCAAAAATACGATGAGGAGTGAACGATTTAGCAGTGTCAGAAGTTGTTTGTTGCTTACAAATATCCTTCAGTATTTTTTCAGTAACTTAATAACGCGAGATGTTTCTTTAGAAATCAAAATTTAAAATCAAGTCATGCAAACCATCGCATGCCAGTTCATTATAATGTTATACATGTTTTGCATGCAAGCACACACACAAACTCAATGTTCAGTGACTAACAATTTGTCTGGAAATTGAGTCACATTATTACCATCGGCCCTTTCAAAATCTTTATGCACGGTTAAAATGCGCCCATTTGATATGATATAGAAAGATACAGTAACTAAACGAGCTCAATTTATAACATGAGATAAACGGTTAATAAGTTTAAGAAAATATTGAGAGAGAGAGAGAGAGAGAGAGAGAGAGAGAGAGAGAGGGATGCCTGTGGCTATGTCATTGTGACCTTATTTGAAAGAGAAAGGCTAACGCTTTTTATTTTGCAAAGTCTATCGATCATCATTCATCGATAGACTAGATACTGTCTATATATAAAATTCACCGAGTCACTAGTATGAAAGTTTACCTGTCATGACCTGTTTCAATATTTGAGTCAAAAGGTCAAAAGATAAACAAATGTTCCATCCGTGTCTATTATTGCCCAACATCTATATACATTAACGGCTATTAGTTACCTCATCTTTACACAAAACATTGGTTGAAAATGACATGTGGATAAACCGTGTCGAATGTCAAAAGGTCAAAGTTTAAACAGTTAATTCCTAAGACGCTTTAGCAAATTTCATATTATTCCGCAAACGCGTAAAGAAAAACAAGTGTGGAAAACTGAAGTAGGACAGACAGACGGACTGACGGACGCAGAGGAAAGCTATTGTCCCCTCCGGTGAAAACTAGCAGGGGACTAATAAGTGAAGAAAAAAAAACATATTTCCTCTTTTTTGGGTAGCCAGGTTGGGTCACATAAAAATTCTCCATTATATATTAATTATACTCATAATTTTACATTTTAAAAAGCAAAAAAAAAAAAAATCTATTCAATAAATTAAGGGAAAAGTACATAATACAGAGTTTATTAAGGAACTATTTATATTTTGTAGCGGAAGATTTTCGGGAAGATGTTTTTAATACAGAGTTGTAGTTTCCTAATTTTCAGTGCAGAACAAACTTTCAGATAGTTTGTGCATTGTGATACCTTTATTTTGTTCCCAAAAAAAAAACATCTTTGAACAATTTTTTGAATATTTCTAATCACGTATATTGGCGTATTTACTAATATTTCATAAAAGTCAAGAAGGAATTACTTAAAGTGTTGCCTAAAATTAGCCTATTTCATGCCATATCAAAATTTTACTTAAGAACTTTTTCTTCAAAGTTTTTTCATTTTATTTATTTTAAATAAAATCTACTGTATTTGATGCCTTGGTTCATTCCCATAAAAAAAGATAGAGGAAAGAGAGATTTATGATACATGTATCTGCAAGCTGCATTATCCGTGCAGAAAGGTAATGTTAAATGCACTGTAGCACGAAAAGAAGCATATAGACGCCAAGTTTTTCTAAAAATACTTAATAAAAAAACTCTAAGACTTTTGATCGCAGGATCCAACCTCTTTTGAACGGACAAATATTTTGTTAGAATGAAAAAAGCAGCAATAAAGTCGGCGGCGATTTTGCATTGCAAACAGTCTTAAAGAGTCCAATGAAACATGTAGTTTGAAAAAATAATGTACAGGGTGTTCGAGAAGGTTTTATTAGTATCATTATACATCTCTGCAAGAAATCTTTTTCAGTATCTACAGTAATAGTTTCTTCTGCTTATAGGTCAAATGGGATCAATGTTATCGAACAAATCCTTGGTAGGTTTTTTTTTCAATTTCAGTTTTACTACATTACCAGGTATGCATATTTTTGTATGAAAAATCTTCAAAAAGTGACGGTAATGAAAACCTTGGACAGATTACATACATAGATACTATGTATGTAACCTGTCCAAAGTTTTCATTATATACATGTATTGGTTTTATAGGTCTGGTCAGATGGACGTTAAATAGTATGACGGAGTATGTCGCTTTCTTTCCGTATATGCAAGATACTGAATATACCAAAAAGGATCGAGTATATAATGTATACAATATGTAATGTTTGTTACATTGTACATGTGTTTATTATTGCAAGAGGAACACATTCTTCATTTCAGAGAAACTCAGTGGGTATTTTCTTCTGATGTTCGAAAAACTCTTGTTTTGTTTGCAGTATTTCTTTTCTTCGTCATTTATTTTAATTTGTTTTCACTTTTGATAATATTCTTTATGCTCAAAAGCATCATAGTCGATGAAAGTTGATTCCTTGCGTCTTTTAAAGAAATTTTGGCCATCTTTGAGCCACCAGCTTTAAAATGAACAAGGACATTGAGATTTTTTTTCTCTTGCATCATGTACATCTATATTTGTACTATGTATATTATGTGTGAGATATCTTGAAAATTTATAAATAAGCCTGTCCTGTGACTTTGGGTTTACCTTATTTTCCAACTCAAAAACTGCGTATTTGGGCCCTAAATTAATGAAATTGGTTACCATGGCAACCAAGGTAATAGGCATTATTTTGATGGTGGATAATGTCATATCTTATGAGTATCAATCACCTGAGAAAGTTTCATAAAAATCTGAGATGATGCGTGCCATGACCCTATAGTAAAATTTTGGTTTTTACAGAGAATTGATGTTAAGAATCACATAAACATTGGGTTGCAATTGCAAATAGCTGACTACCATATCAGTTCTATTAATCATTTACAAACGTTTGTGTTTACAATCGATGCAAAATACGGACTTAATAAACCCATGCAATCGGGGAACGAAACCAAACAGTTCCCTTTTGTTAACACGCTCATAACGCGAGCTTTCAGTGTGTTCGTGTTACATGTAACATACATAAATTATGTTAATTTACTTCGAATATTTTCATCTTAAGTTTGTAAATGGTGTAAATAAGTGAAAGTCTTTTATATTAAGATAATTGGTCGAAACGAAAAACTATTTGATACTGCAGCTTTTATTTAAAAATAAATTATGTATGATGTGAAAACATCAATATGGATGATGATAATTACATAAGCCTTTTATGGTTTATAATATATGGCAATATAAACACAACTTAATAAAATTCAGTTGGTTTCATTGCGACATTCCTTGCTATTAGCGAAATGTACATGTCGACCAGTCTCTGCTTTGCGGATTTTAAAGCGTAAACTGCCCCAACCAAGGTTATACTCGTATAACTTGGGTAGATATTGAGTTCATTTCTTATATAACATTTTTGGTATTTTCTGACGTATTTTATGGCCTCAGTGTGTGTGTATATATATATATATATATATATATATATATATATATATATATATATATATATATATATATATATATATATATATCTATATATATTACTACATTTGCAATTTCTTAACAACTGGAGCCAGAAACCAATTTATATATGCTGCTTTTTACAGGAATATGTTAAATGTTGAAACTACATGTGCCGTTAAATATAAATTGAATTTTGGTTTGTTTGTTGTTAGTTGGTTTGTTTGTTTTTTTCATTTACACAAAATTAATATTGAGATTTCACGTTCAGAGATAATGAATTCAGTTCTAAATTTCATTTCAAATAATGGCATACTAATATCTTGAGTAAGGTGCATGTTTACACTGAACATTTGACCGTTTATGTTTAAAACAGTGAGTAGGAATGTTTTTGTATGGTACAGAAAATGTATTTTAAAGACAAGAAACATAAAAACTTTAATACTAGTTATTTTATTGCTTTGAATTTCATCACAAAATTGGCCATAAAGTTAAAATCTTTATCAAAGCAAATACAACAGGGGTAAATAATTCATTTTATCACACTTGTAAACATACCTAAACACTGGAGTTTTACCTTATATAAAGTTTTAACAAGTTAGATAGTGCATATCTATCAGCAAAGCACAATCATATATTCAAAGTATTACTAATAAGCAATCATTACATAACAATCATATTAAAAATCACAAATATTAATGAACTTTAGTTAGATGTATGACTAGAATCATTGTCTCTGTTTAACTCACAACATTTATCACCATCAAGACATCGTATTTCAATATAGAAGTATCATTTATAGCTATAATCGGTATGAAAACGCGCCAAAATACTCTTATGATGCATCAATATACACATAAATGTACTACACAACACTTAGATCACTACAAACATATACATGTACTCACATCAATGTGCAAAATATAACATAGAGCTTGTATAGTACCAAAGAAGAGGACTATGCGCCACATCGCTCACCCAGCAACTCCATTAAGGACCATTCCATGAAACTAAAAAGATATACGACTTTGTCGATTGTTTTTTTTGTAAAATGCAGTCTTGGAATGTTCTATACGAGGAGGCATGCACAGTAATACATTATATACAACATGTATGTATGTATACCCCAGACGATCGGTGGAAGGATGTTGCTTTAAATATTTAAACTCTACAATATCTAAGACGTTTTCCGAACGCATTTTAGACGCAGCACATGTAATGTAATTTTAAGAGACACTCATTCTTTTTTTTAAACTTATTTTCTATAACTGTCCCTTTTAAAGCGTTGGCTTTTTATTGTTGTTCTTTACCTTTGAGTCCTTTGAACAAAGGTTTGTTTAATTTTTCTAGCGGTTTTAAAAAAAAAGAATTTGAGATGGTGAAAAGTTACAAAGGGATTAGAATGGACAAACAGACCGACAGAATGTGACCAGAAAGAATTTGATTCGAAGAAAAGCTGAAACCTCAGATTAACTACAACAACCATTTACACGTGGGGACACATACTCACAATCTTAAAATAAATTGTACGAACAATAACTAGTTGGTATACATAACAATAATTAAATGACAACCATAAATACTGGTGTTTATCATGCATAACTGAATAATGGCCTAGGTGTTGCACAATAATCACATCACAAATACGGGTATATACTTATTTCATACAACATATACTGTGTATCTTTGGCTTAGAAAGACGCATTACAATCAGAATACAATAGATAAGTACATACATAAATGGCTATAGATCATTCATATTATAGCATTTCACAGAAGTATCACAGTATGAAATATACACTTGTCTATATGTAAACATGTATAGTTACTCATTCACATAAAATGATTGGACTATAAGATGACGCAAATCATTAGAGCACAACAATAACACACATGTACATGTAAATTTACGAATATTCATATATATCAATAATCATACATTCTTAATTAACTTATGCCTTTTTAATATTACCAATTAGCATAATCAGAGACGGTTAAAAATGATTTGAATTCTATTTTGAGCAATTCATGTAATTCAAATTATCATTCTTCATTTACAGGATTTCAATTTTTAAATACTGTATACTAGAGATTATATTTACTGGTATTATGCACACAACAAACCTCTTAATCAACAGCACTGCGGTCTTCGAAAATTAAATATGAGAAAAGGCAAGAATTAACTAATTAATACTGATATAAGAAATCATAAATGTGAAGCAATGCTGGCAACTAATTCTTTGAAAATTTTAAAAGCTAGAAACAAAGCTCAAAAAGGTGATTAAATATTAATATGTGATCAATTAAGATTATAATGAAGAGGCTCACTAATTAGTAGTGTTTCGATACTATTTCCTACTTCGTTGAATTCTCATAGTTCTATTATCTGTAAATAAATTAACGTGTTTAAGTAACAAAGTCACAAAACAAGAGATAACGATAGCCCGTAGATTTTTGAAAACATTGGTCCCCCATCTCAAACCAAGGCTCCTTAATATTTCCTTGAATAGTGTGATCCCATAGGTATAGGTGCTATGACTAAATCCTTCCAAATGGCGTTTCTTCAACCCGGTGACGGTGTGATATATGGAGCCGTTCCGTTGATTACATGGATTATATGAATAGTTCGTACTTCTGTTGTTTCTGATTTGTTAGAGAGGACAGCGATGAGGATAATGACGATGAGGGCAAGAACAGCGATAACAACACCGAGAATAATCTGCTTTGTCCTCTTGCTACAACAAGTTTCTACCTCAGTTCTCACCTCCACCGCAACCTTGTGAAACAAACCTGCCTGCAAAGAAATGTAAATCGTTTTTTCTCTTACTTCTCATTTAAATTGAAAGAATAACACTTAAGGATGTTCAAACTTTGCAATTCAAACTTTGCAAGGAAATAACCAAATTAGTTAGACGGCATTTAAATTTAACCATGCATTTAAAACTATATATATATATATATATATATATATATATATATATATATATATATATATATATATATACTGCTTCATCCAACTTCTCTGCCCGCTCGTTTAAATCTTCTAAGTTGTCTTCCCTCTCCTCCATTTTTTTTATGTTATCATGTGCAATTTCTTTCAATTCCCCCAGCTGACCTTTCACCATTACAATCTTTTCAGCAGCGTTTTTGTCCTAAAATAGAATATTTGAACTCTATACAAACGTGACAGAAAATGTTAATAGTATCTTTGTTATATATTTTTCCTTTCTTAGGAAAAAAGCATCCCCCTCCACTTCTGCAAGAAAACTTTTTTTCCATTTTTCCATGTAACAAAACGTCTTCTAAAATGTAATTGATACCATGTCTTATTTAAAGAATACGGAATCAATCGTTGAGTATTATAAGGTGATAATTTTGGCCAGGGCGTGATCACATCCAATGGGGCTTTATTTTAGATTTAATCATGCCCAGATCGTGCCTCAATTATACATTATTGGAATTTATTGGACTGTATAGTACAAAAATCGTAATATCATCACATGCAAAGGCACTGAAAAATGTAAATATATGGCTATATTGCTCTGACTCCATTTAGAATCGGTAGGACAAAGTAGTGCGTTTAATGTCAGAATGCTTGATGCACGTCAGGAAAGAGGTTTTGCAATTTTAATAGCAAGTGTCAAATTTAAATTATCATTTGAAAAAAAAGAGTTGACATTGCTTGATGTTCATTCTTTCAAAACTTTTCCAACTTTTACTTTCATTTTCAGAGTTTAATTCAATACAGACGCATTTTGCCGGAAAACGAATTTGACATCCCATCAAAAAAAATTTTCAGGAGAGATATTTCATTCAATGGGTCCCTTATAATACCGGTATTGCTGAGCAAAAATAAGTACCAAAGCTATGAACAGTATTTTAACATTACCACCTATGAAAAATGTTTTAGTGGACTATCAACATAAAAGTCTTACCTTTTTTGCGTTATCATCCTCAGGAAGACTTCGTTCCATAAGGGGAAATGCTTCTTGTTCCTCGGAATCAGACTTCTTTTTCTGTGAAAATATTTTAAAGAAGGATGGTAACAATTTAAGGCAAATTATTTTTTTAATTTCATTTTTCTATTTCTAATGTTAAATTGCTTCTTAATCATACAACTTTAATTGTCAGCAAAAATTAAAAGTATTATATCCAGTTATATGAACAATACAGATTTGATAATTCTTTGTAATATTTAAAGGATACAATGCTTTTGGTTACATATTTGTAAAATATGCAAGTAAAAGTTCAGTTCAAAACATATTTTATTTTTTCTTGATAGTTCTTTAAATTTATTAATTCATATTTACCAGTAATTGATGTTTGTCACATTAAAGTTATTCAAAACCTGCTCAATTTTTAACAAAATACAGTTTATATTGCTCTTAACTCAACAACTGACTCACAATTGTTGCTTCATTATTTAAAACACTTTCATAAATCATTCTAAACGATGGGAAATGAAAATGGAAGATCAAATCGAAAAACTCTCAGCTTAAACAGTGTTTCTTTTCCTTTGATTCATACCTTTTTCTTTTTCGTCAAATCTTTCAGGAACTGTTTAGGATTTTTTGCCTTTGGCTTTTCTTCTTCCTGCAAATGTTTATAAACAAAAATTAAAAACACATTAAGAATGAGGGTCCTTAGAATCAACACTAGAGAACAACTGCTTATGATAAAAGAGAACTATTGGTGGTAACCCCTTTTTTTACCTCTTCCTCTGATTCCATGTCTTTGAATACCGACTCAAGCTCTCTTTTCCTTATTTCCAAATCAACCTTCAAAATCATAAAATAACGGTAACATGTTTCATGAAAATCGAATGCCTCAAATTTTTGGAATAAGTTTTTGATTTACCTCAGTTTCTTGAACAGAATATTCCATTGCCAAACTAGCTTCTTCTCGGATAATCTCTTGCGGAGGATAATTCTGGCGAAGAAGAAAAAATCCGGTTTTTTTTAAACATGTCTATTTTATGTATTTGTTAATGACTATTTAGGGTCCTTATTTCTGTTTGTTAATTGTATCTTAGGAGGATAGTAGAATAATATCTGCAATCAAATATCCACGTCACAATACCTCTTCTTCTATAGTGTCCTCTTGCGTCTCCTCCATAGAGTAAGCTTGTCGTATCTCGTCTGCCTCCTGAATATCATTATATTGAGAGAAAAGTTTTACAAATAACAGAAAACAAAGCAGAAATACCATAAATTATTGCGTAAAATATGCATTTGGTAAACCAGCAACATAAGATATATAGATGAAATGATTTCAGACACTTATATTTGAATTGCTATGCTAAAAAGCCCTCGAAACCTTGATCTTAAAACGTAAAAACTTTTCCCCGTTATTTTTTCAACATTGTTTAATTATACCATACGGTTTTAATGTTACTATCGTAAGTTAAAAATAATATCAAAGTACTGAAGTACTGACGGGAGTTGATTTTATCGATTATCAATTATTTTATAATCAACAATATGTGATTTTGCACGGCAAGTATAGTATCAGTAATCGAAACATTTCTGAGAAATAGTATGGACCCAGGCAAGATTGAACTCTAGTCTTGTTCATCCAAATGCTCGGCTGTCTCCGTTTATCTCTGACAAGCAAAAGAGACTCAATTTTTTGTCGGATATTAACGGACACAGCCGAGCGTCTGGTTGAACGAGACTACATTGATCTCTAGCGGAGGAATACATACGACTTCAAAAAGTATCTAAACTGTTTGTGCCATTCAAAATCTCACAAGGTTTAAATAAGTTTTCCTGAAAAACAATGTTTAAGAATACATTGCATCGAATTTATCGATTATTTTGAAGAACTAAGTGTTGTCAGCAGTATTGATTTGTGCTTAGGTCCAAACACTGTTTCACTTTCGCTTTGCCCGAGTTAGTGCATAGGAGAGTTGATTAAAATCAACCCTCAAAAAACTAGACAGTTAGAAGGGCATATTGAACGCTTTTCAGGCACGATCTACGAAAAAAAGACGCATTTAGACTTGAATTCGTGTATATGATATACTAGTAGTCTCTACGACGATATCAGTTTACTCATAGGCGTCAGAACCGTGAGGGCTAGGGGGGCTTAGTCCCCCCCCCCCCTCTTTTTTTGCTAAGTTAGACCTAACCATTAGGCACATAGCCGAATAGAGGGTTCAGCCCCCCCCCCTTTTTATCGCAGGAAACATAATTGTTCCGTAAAGTACGTTTGAAAGATTGAGAAGTTGGAGTCAAAGGCATACTAGCCCCCCCCCCCCCCCCCCCCCCCCCGGATTAGGACTTTCGTTATTTTAGAGAGAAAAAATTTGGAAGTTAAGATTTTTTTATATTGGCTAAGGTTAACCCCCCCCCCCTCAGGGATTAGGATTTTCATGATATTAGGGGGGGGGGGAATGTTATGGCCGGAAAGATTTTTTGTTTTGGAAGTATAGGTTTACTACCCCCAATCCCCCCCCCCCCAATCCACGGATTAGGATTTTCATGATTTTGGGAATTAGGTTTTTTTCTCTCAATATTTCTGAGGATCAGTCTAGCCCCCCCCCCCCCTTTCAATTTTCCTCCGACGCCAGTGTTACTAGTATACTATAATATATTTAGAACACAATTTCCTCTATTACAATTATCAAAGTACAGTGAGTAACCTAATTTATTATAATTTAATTCTGGTTGCAACACGCTTTCTGATTGGCTAAAAAATTATTTTATATCGTAAAAAAAAATGTTGCCTACGCCATAGTAAGACTAACGTCAAAAACGTATCAAATGATTCTAACTTCAAGCCCCTGTGATCTCAGCGCTCAGTGGATGAACTCTCTGTAAGTTTATGTACTATGTACTATGATATATGGGTCGAGTCAGTGACATGCGAATCATGTTTTAATGAGTCATCCCCAGATTAAGAAACACAGGCAGGAAATTCAACAAGACAGTGCATTTTAGTCTTGAATATTGGCACCAACTTACGTGTGAGGATTTCTTTAAGGATAAGGTTTTCTTTATCCTTGATCTTATTGTTCTTATTTTCTGTGAATAAAAGCATTAATTCAATCAAATTACATAAGATTGTTTATTTTACGATATTTTAGTTTGTTACTTTTTATAGAACAATTAAACTAATCAGGAGTCCATCTCTAAACAAACCGGTACTGACTTTTGGTTCGGACGATGTTTCGCGAGTTTCTTCTATCCTGGGGAGAGTCTGAAAAATATGATAATGTATCGAAATACTTTATCTTCACAAAACAAGTACAATAACGAGATTCCGGTTTTTATTGAAAGAATACATCTTTATACTACAACGTACCTCGGATGCTGCAGACTCAGTTCTCGCTCTTTGGTCTATCTCATTATTCCTCGCTGGGGGTAACTTGATAAGAACACAAATATTGATATTTACACACACTGTAAGAAGTAGCAATTCTATATAAGAAAAAAATTCTGTATAATTTTAAGTTAGATTTTTTAAAATATGACAAATATTGATATTTACACACACTGTAAGAAGTAGCAATTCTATATAAGAAAAAAATTCTGTATAATTTTAAGTTAGATTTTTTAAAATATGACACACAGTAAAAAAAACCAACAATGTGCATTTTATGTGTTTCTATGGCAATCACACAAAATGGCGGAATTAAGTGGAATTTTTTTGTTGTTGCATCTGTAATGATCCATATATGAATTGTTGATTGATTAAAGAAAAAAGCAATACGATCTTATCACTTTTCACGCCGTTTCTCGCCATTTCCAACCAACATTAATGACTAATTTTAAATCTTTATCTTTTTTCCTACTCGAATACTGTATCATCATTTTTGGCCAATTTGGGTCATCTGATAAAAAGCCAATTATTAATATATTAAGTCATATACTTGTTCTCATAATAAAGTTTAATGTGAGATTTTTTAGGTCTCCGTGCAAGGAGAATACTGTTCAAGTATTGTGATTCGCAAAATATCCCGATATCTAAAGATTACAGCGGTGAAGTTGGACTTACGTTAAATGTACGGGAAGGTGGCAGCGTTTGTGATCTTTGCTTTGAGAATTCACCCTGTGCTATGCTCTAAAACATTGCCAATATCAGCATGCAATAATAAATGTATGAAAGTTACAAAACAACACCAAAAATCCATAAATCTTGAAAACATGCATGGATTTACGGTACAATGTTAGAACCAACAAAATTAAATGATGAAAACAAAATTAAGTACACAAAACAAAAATAAACCAACAAAGTTAACCAACTACATGTACATAGGCATGCTTCTAAGTAGGTTTCAACTGACCTGGGATCCGATTACAGGGGCAGCGAAATTAGGTGGAGCGCTGCTTCGTACACTGTGAACCTGTCAAAAACAAGATTTGCAACATTTAAAACAATTAAAAGTCCCACAGAATGAGATGATTAATTTATTGTATCCCAATTAGTTATACCTCTTATATAAAACGACTTTCAACAAAACCCGGACTTAACATTATTTGTCATTGATAATGGGTTTTTTCTAAGATACACTGTAAGATATGTCATGTTGTAAATTTTGAATTTAGTGGGTGGGTGTAAATACAAAATTTACAACATGACATATAACTGTATTTCTATTTTTGTACAGAAGTATAATATAGGTGAGTATTAATAGTACCTCATTTATAAAATATTTGAATAATCAATAGAAGAATTTACCACTGATTGTTGATAACCACTTGCCAATGGATTAGGAATTTCAGAATCATCATCACCTTTAGTTTCCTGAAATCAAATTGAAAGTAGATTCTCAAAATCAGGTTCATCGGCATATATACAAATCGAACACGCATATGATCTGTCCTGCACATATGTATTTAACATATGTAAAATCACTGAATACTCTTAATCACTTTCATTAATATTCATAATTTTAGATCCACAAATGAAATAGTTGCGAATGAAATCGAAATAAAACCATGTTAAATTTGAAAATGAAGATGTGTAAGAAATACAGTAACTGTCGACACGAATCAAGCGCGATTGGCGAGACCCTCTTTACCATAATGTGAAGGCACAAATTTAATTGAAGCATGAATTATCCACGAACTAAGTATTTGACTTATATGGTTAAAGATTGCCAATATGTTTCTAGAAGTGAGCGAAGAAGCTTTGAAGTGGTGTATATATTTGATTATTGAAACATATGTACATTACACGATACGACGCCCTCAATGATATATTCAAAATGATACATTAATTTAACATTATCTTGTATGATTATTGAGATACGATTAAGCCGTGTAAGACTATGCACAGTTCTAATGCCTATTAAGAATGTAGTTTCTATTTAGTTATGACCAATTTTATAATTGATGATTTTAATTGATGATGATTACTGTATTGTATTCCAGTTAGTCATACCTCCTATATGAAACGACTTTAGACAAAACTCAGACATCACATTTTGTTGTCATTTATAATGGTTTTTGCTATTGCACAATTTCTATTTAGTTATGACCAATTTTTATTTTATTTTTATTCACGTCAACACTTACTTCGGCATCTTGTTCAGCCACTTTTTCTAGTCCTGGCACTTTCGGCTACAAACGAAACAATATACAGTTATCAACTAAGTTAGTATTTTGGGGGAATTGCAACTTTTCAGTGATAAAATGATTATCACTATTTCATTTTATTTTTATTTTCCCTAAGATTTAGAAATAATGAACTATATTTTAAAATAAAATTCATAAAACAATCTATGTTGTCTTTATTATATCTATTCAAATTTTTGGGAGTTGATTTTTAATCAACTCTCCTATGCAGTCACTCGGACAAACCGAAAGTGAAACAGTGTTTGGACCTCAGCACAAATCATTGCTCCTGACAAGACTTAGTTCTTGAAAATAATTGATAAATTCGATGTAATGTATGCTAAAGCATTGTTTTTCAAGGAAACTTATTTACAAATACCTTAAAAATAGTCAGATTTTAAATGGTACGAACAACGTAAATAGTTTTTGTAGTCGTATGTATTCCTACGCCAGAGTTCAATATAGTCTCGTTCAACTCGACGCTCGGCTGTCTCCGTAAACCCTTGTCGGAGATTTACGGTGTCAGCCGAGCGTTTGGTTTAACGAGACTAGAGTTCAATATAAAATAATTGCTTGGATCCATACAACTTTCGAGAAATATTTCTACCACTGATACATAGTTTGATTGAATTAATTTTATCTTTAAATATTATTTAACATGATTCATATGGAGGTTTCTCGACATTCTAGTCGAAAAAGTTCAAAAATTCATATTATAAAAATATGCGTAATTCAAATTAGAAACTACGTAAACATGTACTTGTCATGCAAAATAACATATCATTGATTTTAGAATAAATAAACATCGACAAAATCAACTCCCGTCAGTTCGTCAGTACTTTGATTATTAAATGTTTAAAAGAACTTATGGCAGTTTAAAAAATACTTGCCGGTTTGTTTTTGCGGAGGGATGCAAATATCTTAAGTCCCTGTCGGCTCTTCTTGCTCTGGATTAAAAGACACACATAAACACGCATCTGATAGATCCACATCTTTATCATATTTTAGAATTACAAAAATTGACAAATAAAGCATACTATGTTTGGGGGAAGTTCTTCATCGTCACATGTGTCGCTCTCATTTTCCTATGAAGAGAGAAAATTCCATTTTTAGACATTTTATAAAGGGTTTCAGATTTTATATTAGGTTAAGCGTAATTTTCATACGATGATTGGTTAAAAATTAACTTACCTTGTTATTCTCTACTTTGTCTTTAGCTGGCGTTTGCAATAGGGTTGAACGAGGATTCTAAAATAATAAAAATATATTATGTTTGATATTGGGTGTTAACTTGATTCTTAGCTTTAAAAAATTTAGTTACAGCTGAGCTGTTCAGTGTATTTTCCCGCTTTGAGAGAAAATAATTACGTTTAAGAAATGTCTTTTTAAAAATACCTTATTTGATACTCTCATTGATGAAAACTGTTTGGACTTGTTTCTTTCCTCTCTTGACTGGAAAGAAAAACATGGTTATTGTTTTTAAATGTCAACATTATGTATGGTTTTACATGTTACCCGCTTTCAATTCTAAACATTTGCAATAAAACATTTCAGTCTGTCATCTTTCATATTCATCAGTAAAAAATAATATTATCAATTAACTTGAGAAAATCTTTTTGAAAGTATAGAAAAAAGTAAATGTTAGAAAATATTTTTGGTATTCGTCTCCTAATTCTGTATTATATATATGTATATTCTCTATTGTGTACCTTCATAAATACATGTATACTTTTATCAAATTGTCCATGCGATTAAAGAATAAATAAACTGTAATTAAAATGCATTTCATACATTCGAAACAAAGAACTATGCATCAAAATCAATTTTACAATTTTATTGTTTGAATATAGTTGATTTAACTATACTTATTAAAATTAAAATAGAACATACTACATCATAGCAAATATACACAGTATACCTAGTAATGAAAATATATAATTTTCCGAAAGGTTTGATGCCACTACACCCTCTTTAACAAGGTTTTCTTTCTTTTAAGTAGGGTATTGTTTCTATGATAATTGTATCAATTACGTCAGCCTTGACAACTTTGATATACACACACACACATACTATATGCCTAAGGTTACAGAAAATGGATAAAGAAAAAGAAAACTTTCACTAGTATTTAATTTCTTCAATGTGATACCGCATTGTCTTTGAATTGCCTTTCAATCTTGTACAAAGATTTTCTCATCTAATCCCAAAATTGCAAAAAAAATTCTGAACAGTATTTAATCATTATTTAAATCCCAAAACCTTCATCTATTCTTTGAATGAAAAATGTTCAAAGTGCATGTACTTCAGTAACAAGTAAGAGGAAGCTGAAGAAAAAATGAAAAGTTGCAGTACCAGAAACTGTCCAGTATTATCTTCAGAGACCAGTTTATCGGGCGACTCGAAAGAATAGCTGTGAAGACGAGGGGGCTTTTCTGGAGGCTGGGGGAGGAGTCGTAACGTCACAATCGCTGCAGGCTAAAGCAGACATAATCACATGCAAAAACATTTCAGGCAAACGTTAACGCTGCATGCTTACTCATATATACTGCATCATTCCATATTGAATAAACATAACAAAAAGCTGAGTCAACAGTGAGACATAGAATATTAATTAACTGTCATGTCAAAAACAAGCACTTTTCTCATTCTTGTAAGCGTAGTCTACATGCTACTGAAAATCAAAAATTTTAAATATTTAAAATAGATAAATTTTGAAATTAATAAAAAAGAGTTTAAAAATCTGTTCAAGAAATGTTCCACGCATCATAGCCGTGGTCATTACCTCGGTTTCAGTACTGGCTGTGTCCTTGAGGTGGGTGGGTTCAGACGCTGACTTTGTGGGACTGACCGGGGGAGATGAGTGTGTACCCGCCTATAAACACCAGTCAATGTATACTGTTATCTTTTATTTTCAACCCCCATATATGTACAGTATATATAAACATCTTAAGGAGGCTGGGTGTTCAACAAATTAAACATCAGATCTACCTTGAATTATACACATTTTATTTAGCCATAACCTATTATTTAGTAAAAAAAAGATTCCTAATGTTTTGTGCTTTAAAATTTGAACATTTCCCCATATCTTTATAGAAAGCGTTTCTTTTGAATTAAGTAAGAACTGAAAACTATTTTTTCTCTATTTTCGCTTTTGAGGAATTGTTATGGAATTCATTTTGGACGTGTTAGAAAATTAAAGTAAATCGTACCTTTTTACTACTTCGAAAAGATGGAACCTTCAATTTTCTCTTCTTCTTCTTTTTACTCTATAAATGAAACAAGTACGACATTATAAGTAGTTCTAATATGGTAATAATATGTTTTTACAAAATACTAAGTGGACGAACGAGAAACTGAGCCGTATACGACATATTGCATGGTCGTACACCGCTTATGTCGTTTGAACGAATTAAAATCTTGTTATTACGACTCTTACCTCGTTATTACGACTTACGAGATAATACCTCGTACGTACGACTTAATGTCTCAAACGTATGAATCATACATGATATACCATCATAGAACATCGCAAAATAATAAATATGTGGAACTGAAGGCATGTACAGTTACAACGGTCTCTTCCCGAAATCCTACCTCCGTTTCACTTCCTTTCGTGGTTTCATCTTTTTCTGGTACTTTGGTGCGACCTTCCTCCAGGGGTGGGGGGATATTTGTGATTTTGTTCTGTTGGCCCTTTTCACTGATGGGCTAGAAAAAAAAATTTTTCAACGATTTTTTTAAAGGCAGTGATGTGAATAAAAAGGAATTTGATTTAAAGCCTGCAAGTATTTTTACTAAAAAACGTCGAGTGAGTTTTCAAATAAGTTATAAATTATAGACATAAGTCATAAATTATAGACAAAGACAGAGAATGATACACAAAGAACTGTAAGTAGTGCAGGTTTTATAAAAACAGCAAAGATGGCAGACTACTAGTACTAGAACGTACGTTTATAACTAGACCAGTTATAAGCTATGAAGGTACGAGGGATTTGGTTATTAGATAGTTTAAGCAATATTATATGAAGGATAATTATAGCCAGTGCAATAGTAAAATGTGAAGGATTCAGTTAGTAGAACATGTAATGAATGTAATGAATGATATAGAAAGTACAACGGTAAAAACTGTGTCGAATTTTTAGAGTACAACACTAATGCTACGAATGATATAGAAAGTGCATCATTAACGCTGAATGATAATGTTAGTACAACAGTAAGACTATGAATAGTTTAGTGAGTGCAGTTGTCAGTTAATTAACAGACAGACATACTGATTGTGCTGGATGATCTTCCTCTACAACAAACGACGCAGAGAACGGATTTCTGGGATCATCATCCCAGTGGTCGTTCATTTCTTCTGATGACGATGACTCTTGGTCATTTGTTGGCTGTTAGTAAGTACATGTGAGTATATGGTTACCCAGGTACTTGATAATACATATACATATATACATGTACAAGTATAATACTTTACATATACGAATTTATGTACGTAAAGGCAATCTGTTTGAATAAACAAATCTACAATATTCTGACAACACAACTGTGTTACAAATAAAATATTTCAATATCTTTAGCAGCAGCCTCATCTGATAACTGTAAGATTTTGAAACAAACTTCCTTATCCAGAAGAATATTTTTCAGATGGAATCATTTGGTTCTGTACTGAGGATTTTAATTTCATAAAGTTTTGTATCTAAATTGTGGGTTTTTTTTAATCAGTAGGGTTGTAACTCTTCTGATTTTAAATAATCAATTTGTCAAACAAAATATGTGGCAAAGTCTTTAATCTAATAGTGTATTATAATACAACTATATATATGTACTAAGTTTCCGCAAATAAATCTCTGCTATGTGAAACAAAACCAATAAAAGCCCAGCATGCAAAACTGTGATATGAATACACTGTGGTAATGTTTCCGTGTTTTTCTATAATGTCGAGGATAGAACTAGATACCTGTCGCTCCTTGGTGTCATCTTGAGTGGCTTTTGTTTTCTCTATCTCAAATGCTTCATTCAAGCTTTTTCTTGCTTTCTTCTGTCAAACAAAATATTCTTAAATAAACGATAAGACTAAACAGCTTAGTCATACTCAGGAATTATGTAATTTTCGTGCTTGTTTACTTGACACTTGACAAATTTCCGTATTTATAAGTGTGCTAATATCAACAACTTTTAAAACAGAACTGAATCGCAATTATAGAAGAAAAAAAGTATTAGATTTCAAATTTCTATTGACTGACTATTTCTGAGATACCTGAAAGATCTTCAGTAAGTTCATGTTAATTATTTCATTTTATTCAAAATAGTTACCGATGATTTTCCTGTCAATGACCCAAAAAATGACTGCCCTTTCTTCTTCTATGAATGAAAAAAATATCAAATAAAGCAAAACATTTCTTCTGGCTTTACCTGCTTCATACATATAGCACATACTTATATGAGTGTACTAGTATGAGTGTACTAGTAACTTTTACATGGGACGAGAGGTGATCCATGACCTGCGTAGCATAGTATGTACATTGACAGAACCCCACTGTTGACTGTCTATCACTCATCAGCCGGTGATAAGAAAATTGTGGGATCACCCTCGGGTATCCGAGGACCCATTATGTTTGGCGGAAAATTACACATGATCTTAATCTATAATAATCCACTCTTCCCGGAGATAAAATTAAGTATAAACGACAATGAACTTGGCTGGTCCCGTGATCAAATCTTGATTCCCAGAAAAGATAAATTTTCCTTTTGATAATGTGAGATCGGAGAAACTTAAATTTTTTCTTAAACTTTTTTTTTCGGGGATTTTGTTTGATTTAAATTAATCGGTTATCAGTTTCTGTCCCGTCCTGAAATTTAAAAATATCTTTTTGGGTTCAAAGTTTCAAATTGGAAACCCAGGAATACGGAAACTAGTATACATTTTAGCAGTACTTCGTTTATCATTACTTGTAAAAAATAAAGAATACAAAGATATATAATATATTATTTCATATGTTGGCGTTCTATGGTACCCGTGTTTCTATGTATACTATTTAGTCCCCATTATGCCACCTTTTCACGTTCTAGGATTGCGGCTTCAACAAAATCGTAACTACAGCATATAGGCTCGTGTTTTTTAATTCGTTTTTTTTTTGTACTGGTTCCCATGTTTCACTATTCTATATCATGCATCAAATTTCAAGACACTAGCGCAGTTTAAATATTTTCGCAGAAAAATATTATCTAAATATTATCTCACAAACCTTGAAAACTAATCTGGACATCATATTACGAAACATTGATATGATTCTCTTGGAAAATCCTTTATAAGACGTTGATTTTAGTTTACAATTCAGGCATTTTAATGTATTACGATGAATTACTAGTTATATGCATTAGTATGATTATATAATTTATGATTGTATATTATATGTATGACCATAAAGACATGTATAGAATTATGTGTAATTCTAATGTTTTATTTAGTTTATCCCCCTTTTTATGTCTGTTTTCCATACAACCATGGAACTATCTCTCTCTTGTGCATGTTTATATTGTATTACATGTATAGGACCATCGTGTTTCCATTTGGGGGTTCTTAATCGTAAACAAACGAATCGCCTGGCAAAAAAATTGATGTCAGATATATTTCCTACCTTTGAGCGTCCTGAATTTTCATTTTCATACGTCACACTTTCTTCTTTCTGAAAACGAGAATTTATTTTTAGATAAAATGACGAAATAAAACGCTGATACATGACATGTAGCTACGTAGTAAGAAGTCACTACTTAATTAGTAATCACTGATTTGGATTCTCTAAAGGAGACAGGTTGATGCAGATTCTTTCCTTCATCTTTGATAATGGTTCAAAGAAGACTTATTTAAAATATATACTAGTATCAAGCACAGTTATTGAAACAAACGAATTCTACGAAATTGCTTAAAATGCCAGTAATACTTAATCTAATTTGTTGATAAATTGAAATGGTAGACGAGAGGGTATGTAGTTGACCATTACCTGGGAGCTGGACTGCTCCGGGGCCTTGGCAGAGAAGCTGTGGACTCTACTGGGGCCCTTAGGTTCCGTGGGGATCGTGATTTGGGGTGGCTGTCCATTCTATTTATAGATTCAGATACTGCATGTGTAAAAGTCGAACATTTCATCATAACTGTAACATTCAAGTGTTTTTGAAGTACTTTGACTACCATTCCGCAAACTTCAGACAAGTGCAACTTTACATAATTTATGTTATTTCCTATATCCTTGTATATGTTTGTTTACATGAAGTTCTAAAGATGAAAATCGTCCTTGGTGCAGAAAAAAAGATGCAGAAAAGTCAGTTGGTAATATTTAATAATGATTTTAAAATCCGACCCTGTCAAAATTAAACGCAAAATAAAAACTTTCCCAAATACGTTTCTACAAATAAAGTTGACAGGTAAATAACTTACCCCTCGCGTTGGTTGGCTCACTGTCTGGTGGTTCGGGAGGAAGGGATTGGCCCCTGACGTCTTCGTAAAAGCCACGCGATTCTGATGTGCAACTACCACATCCTGGATCATTATAAATCAGTACAAAAATCACAGGATTGATAGTACTGAAAAACAGCCATGAGTTTCATCTGGCAACAAGTTTTCGAGAACCGTATAATCCATTATCATTGAAAAATTACTTTCTCGATAGGGCCTACTAGATCTACATTAGATAGGGTATTCTAAAACAAACATAATTTTAATTGATTTCTTTCATTATGATATCATAAATAATAATCATATTAATGATTTCAATAAATGCTTGCCAAATGTTTGCATAAGCTGTACATGCAAGTAAAATATTTGACCAATCAAATCTCTCTCTCTCTTTCTCTCTCTCTCTCTCTCAATCTCTCTCTCTCTCTCTCTCTCTCTCTCTCTCTCTCTCTCTCTCTCTCTCTCTCTCATCAACACTACTATATTTGACGTTATGACGTTATTAAAGTGTATGTGTATGCTTACACCGACATCTACCGGCCTTTCATTGATCCGCCCTTGGGATTCCTTTGAGATTGTCACAACACTCGACTGAATCTGTGAAAAAAAATGAAAGCATCTCAGTGTCAATGTATACGATTTACGGATCTAGAGGGGGTGTCGGGGTGGAAAATTCAAAATTCCTAAATTTACATAGTAAAATTACTGAAAATATGCCTAGGAATCCCCCCCCCCCCCCGCACACTCAAATATACCTCGGACGCCCATCCTGGAAAAAAAATTCTGGATCCACGCAAGATGTTTACGGAGCTCTTTACGCGATCATTACAACATAATAGCCAAACTGGAAAAAAAACACGCAGCTATTTTAAGTATATACTTTACTCACGTGATTATTAGGTTCTTGATTAACGTCCTCCTCAGGAGTTGATACTTTCAACGGCGCTTTTTCTTCCTCAGTAGCTTTCGCTTCCTTATCTTTGTTCTGATTATGAATGCAATAAATTTTCATTAATCATCATAAAATAATAACAATACTTTCATTACGGAAAATGACACACAATAAAGGAAATTTAGTACCTTCTTCTTTTTGCCAAAGGGAAACTTCCCAGACTTTTCTTTTATCTTGTTCTGCACATATATGAAATGGAATATAAATACATTTTCATATTTCAATGACAATTGAGAATTGCTTAAGAATATTTTAGAGGCAACTAAAATGAATGAAGATAAAAGGAATAGTTCATATAACATTAAACGGGTAAAGTAAACCAGCTGTTGTCTGCGCTTATATCAAATCAATGTCGCAACAGGGGTAGTACTATAAATGAAATCACGTACAAAGTGCATCGGACAATAAGTATTTTAAAAGTATATATATATCTGCACAGAAGAACTTGTGCCGACAAGTTTATGGCAGGGGTCATATAAGAATATATATATAGAGAGAGAGAGACACCTTTACTGCCTCCTCAACCCTACATGTATGTACACCTGGTGTCATTATATACCACATATATATATGTACATACATATTTAGTTTCTAGCGTATATCAATATCAAGATAAGTCATGCATGTAGAGCAACATACTGAATTTCCAAAAACGAAAGTACAAAAAACTATTCGTATATTTTGAAATTTCCTCAAAAGATCCTTACATGGCACTTGAGTAAATTTCTAATGAAACAATAGCGTCCCTAAACAATGTCAGCTGCTTTTCCTAATGCATAATATATAAAGTCCACATCATAATTAATTGAACGCAGACACACCTATTACGTACATACATTTTGTCTACATATGTTGCATGCACACTCAAGTATTACTTAAGCTTCGGTTATGAGAGAATAATCTTACCATTCTAACATGGCCAGATATCTTCTAGATACACAATAAAACGATTATCATGGTCTGACAGACTACGGCTGTCAAATAGCCATGTCCCAGTATGTATCGTATCATTTCATCTATAAATAGAACGAGGGAATACCTGTAGTTTTGCTTTCTTTGTAATGGTCAGTACGAACAAATCTTCTTATTCTTACTTAAAACACTTTAAGTATAATATTACGGTGTTAAGAAGGAGTCAATTTGTTCAGTTTCTGTTTAACAGAGAATGTTAAATATAGCTTCCAACGGTACCTTCAGTGACGAAAATTGCGTAATATGTTGATTATCGATTTTAAAATTTTGAGAGCCCCGGTTTTTTTTCAGCACGAGACAACTTAAAGATTTACATATATATACAAATATGCACTGTAACAACAGAAAATACAGTGCAGATTTGTATATATGTGTAACTTAACCCACCAAGGGGCAGTATTATGAAACGACTGTAAATGCGTGTGTATATTACAATTTGTGTGGATATTATGTACCATAATATTTTTTTCATAAATTACTGAAATGAAAAGAAAAGTTTTTCTTAATATCTTTTTCACGTTGTCATCAATTTAGCTTTATACGTGTCAGGAAGCATTCTTTCCTCGAATCTCTCCCAATGTAATTCTTTTTAATCAACATCCAAGAAATAATTTCCTCTTTCATATATAGTGCTTCATTCCACAAAGTGAACAGTGATTATTTCAGAGGATATTTGAAGATTACTTGCTCCGTGGCCATGTATTTTTTCGTGAAGTTCGTCCATTAGTTAATAGAATATAAATCTGCATCGAACCAAGAAAAACCATGCCACGATCAACCAAGTCAGTGAATGGTGCATTGTAATACGGAATGTCAGTGCCGATCGAGCTCATAATCACTGCATATTAATTTTGTAGTATATTATGAATTATGCATTATTCAGAATGAAGAGATGAAATGTAAATTGTCTTTGAAGCAATAATCATACTAAAGCTGCAATACCAATCTTTTTTTGCATTTTTTTTTAATTTAATCAGATTTTTTTGCTAGTTGTATTATTTTAGGGCTAAAATATTAGTTTTAGATAAAGGTATTATTTTATTTTATCAAAAAGTTGTTGGGATTATATTATTTTAAACGAATAAAGCAAATTGTATAAGTCAACACAACAATGCTTTTTCTAAAGTTAAGATTGTTTTAATTTGTAATTAAGCACGATAGATAAAGTTTAGTCGCAGTGCAAAACTATACTGTGTATTAAACTTTATTTTGATATTTATATTTAACTAATGGCCATCTTAAATATTTAAAGTTTTTTTTTTAATTTAATGTGGAATGTACATGTATCTTTCAATGTTTGTTCTTAACCAAAGTGACAGTTTATATTATCGGTGGATCTTGATTTGTTTCAATGCAGGGCCAAATATCTGTTGTTGACAGTATCTGTCAACAACTCGGACAAACGGTTAATCTAATTCATGATGACTAGCAGCACCTTAGGATACATAGTTGACAGGAACGCCACAGGTCTAGATCTGTTTCCCTTCCAAAGATCAGCAGGATGATAATTTTAAGTTAAAAGAACTTGTGAATTCAATTTGTTGGGGATTTTTTATTTTTCTCTATGAATATTGATAAAACACACACACAAAAAACCATACGCCTGTATATACATTTATCTTATTTTTTTCGATACCACTCGAATAACCGTTGAGAGGGGCTGTATAGTTGCTATTCTTACATCAATATCATTGAGAAGGCCTCTGTATTCAGATGTTTAACTTTTTTAAAGATATACTATTTTTCTTCCATTTTATAGTAAAATAAAAAAAAAGTGTAAGACTTTGAATTAATTATCTATTAAGCTAGCTTTGATGGGTAATTTGCTGCCCCCCCCCCCCCCCAGGCCACTTTCACTTGATACACTGAGAAGTGGTCAGTGGTAAGAGGCGGATCAAAGTATTGCTCAATCCATTAGTTTCTGTCGATTGTCGATTTTTCACTTCCCTCGATCTACACACTCGCTTTATAGAGTGAGGTTTCCGACCTGCCCCCCCCCCCCCCCCGCCCAACAGCGGTCCAATTTGATGGGTTTGTTCTCTTAATTTACACCAGTTTTTGCATGAGTTACCACGTTGTCCTAGGGTCAAGATCTGATAATGTAAGGAGCCTACAGTTTAATTGACCTTGAGATATTCATATTTTTATGGTGTTTTATTAAAATAACCTGTTTTATTTTTTTAGTGTATTCGAGATTAATTCTTTGGTTCCACAATGAAACGTTGTATTTTAAACTTTTATTTGGGGTTTTTTTTGTCAGTAATATCTATACATGTATTTATAGAATACCGACAGTATACTTCAAAAGTATTTATACATACATGAATACTGATATCAAATGGACAAGTATCTGGATTTTCTTCGTGTGATTTCAAATGTACAAACAAAAATTATTTTTTATTTTCTAGCTATAAATTAGCTTTATATTATATTTAATTGAAAAACACAGTTTTAAGTTCGCATTGTCCTCGTGTTTTCATAAAATCAAAGTTTGAATATACCATATCTAACTATTGAATTTTGAATTGAACATATTTTATTGAATAAATCAAAAGGATAAGACACAAGTTCTAAAACTTAGATAGTCCTCTCCTAGTAATGAAATTTTATAAATATTGCCATACATTGAATATATTGAAATATTGAATATATTGAATGCACATAAATATACATGAATAAACAATCTACTGCATATATAATATCACCTTATAAATTCAAACATTTTTTGAAAAACGACCACATTCACTCAAAAAAAAATAACTAATATACATAATGTATGGATATCAGTCATCTGTAAAAGATCTGATATTCTTATGCTAAATTATAAAGAACGATACACTACTTTCATTTACCGGTTCCCGACCTTAAATTCTCTCTGTTTATTGCACACAGAAGACTTCTTAAAATAGGATATATATATGCTCAGTAGTTTTGTTCGCCTTTTAGTGTCACAATGTAAAAAAAAATTCTTTAAAATTCCAACTTTAAGATTGGAATTTCCAACTTTAATCTTAGATTTTCCTGTCTTAAAGTTGGTTTTTCCAACTTTAATCTTGGAATTTCAATTTTTAATTCTCTGTTGCTATTGTCTTTTACTAATTAACAATTTTTAATTTAATTAGTCATGGACTCATTGACACTATTACGATAAGTTTTTTTTTCAATTTCAGTCGAATTTTTATTGATAAGTGATCTTTATTAACGCCATGTAGATACAAATTTCAAGGATTTCTATTGATCTTAGTGTGCTTCGTTCTTATCTAATAAACTCAAACAAAAGAGTTGGAAAAATCAACTTAAAAGTTGAAATTTTAAAGAGAAAAAAAAAACAATCCGGCACTAATACACTTCCGTAGTTTTGCTGTAAAATTCATACATTTTTTATAACTACGAATGTTTCAATGGAATATTTTCTTATGCATGATATTTTTATAGAACATAACTGTTTTAAGGCATAATATAAAAAATGTGTTTTAGATAGTCACAAGTTTTAATGCCCGCGAAAATTATTTTAAGATTGATAGACATACTTATTTTAACTGCCCTGGTGGAATATGGCAGTTTTCACACACTACAATGATGTTTATTATGATAAAAGATACATTTTTTATTGCTTTTTAAAAATAAATTATCTAAAAGATGACCAAAAAAAACCTCAGAAAAGGAATTAATTAAATGCTTTATGTATTTAGTAAATTTTTCTAGCGTACTCAGCAATTTTACCACGGTAATTGTCACAAAAACCACAAAGCGTAGGGATACTGAGTGTTAGATACATTCTGCCTAATAAATAGAACGATTGCCGATTCACCCTGTTATTACCGTCTGATAGGACTACAATTATGACTTTTAACACTTCATTACTTCATCTTGCATTTCATCCTGACTTGTAAAAATCGACCTATTGAGCGAAGGATCAATATGGCCGTCGCGGATTGTAAATGCTTGTACCTCTCTGCACTTACATTTGTGAATCGCCGGGCGAAACAAAGACTGGCTCCACTCTTATCATCTGTGAGCAATTGCATGAAGAATTTCATTTTAAGGGAAAAGATTTATCCTGGAAAATGAATTAATACAATCATAAAAAAAACTGTTCATTATTTGCCTATATACTACGATGGACTTAATTAATAATGTGAAAACCCAGCACGGTAGTAATGGGAAAGTCTACTCGGGGACCCATGCGTGTTCACAAATGAATTGTTCCCGGAATAGAAGAGCACCATGTATATATATAACCGGAGAGTCTCCTGCTCTCTCCATCCGTCCCAGGAGGCAGCACTAGTAGATTTTTCTTGGATCCTTTTTTCTGACATTTGGTTTAAGCTGTTCTTAAGATTTTTTTTATCCGTTGAAACAGTCCACAATGAATACTTCCAACATCTCCGGGGTAGTACCGGAGGTCCCCCTCGTCAAGTACTTCATTCCCCAGCCTCTCTACTATATCATAGGGACGGGACTTCTCTTTGTGTTCACGTTTGGATCTTTTATGAACTTTACCGGTCTGCTTGTATTTGCCAAAAATAAGCACATGCGGTCTCCGACTAACACCTTCATCATCTCCTTGCTAATGGGGGACTTCGGAATGAGCATCTGCTCCTTTATCTCAATGACGGCGCATTACAACCGCTTCTACCTCTGGGGCGACAATGTCTGTACGTTCGAGGGGTTCTGGATGTACTTCATGGGACTGACCAACATGTACACCATCATGGGGATCTCCTTCGACAGGTACATCGTCATAGCCAAACCCTTGCAGGCGTCCAAAATCACCACGCGCGTGGCTGTTGCCGCCTGCCTCGCTATCTGGTTCCAGGGCTTTGCCTGGGCCGCCTTCCCGTTCCTGGGCTGGGGGAGGTACACGTATGAGGCCGGTCGTACTTCCTGTTCCGTTCAGTGGGACACCGACGACATTGAGTCCGCCAGTTACAACATCTCCATCTTTATCTGGAGTTTATTCCTGCCGCTGATGCTAATATTCTACTGCTATTATAATGTCTTTATGACAGTAAGTATGAAAGTTATTTATTCAGCTGAAATTTATTTTTTATTTTAAAGAGATATACTTTGAAGAAGAATTTGAGCTTAAACATAATTATAACAGTAACGTATGGTGGTAACCATTTTTAGACTAAATTAATCGTCTTAAAAAGAAGACCTAATAATATGTTTAGCAAATTATTAGAATTTCGATGTCAAAATATATGGGTCATTATCAAAATATGCAGCCTTTTGTGTCAGTGTCAATTTAAAGGGGGAAAAATAATGTTCTGGGGAATTTATACAGTACCATCGGATTTTAGAAACTTAAACCCATATTGTTGAACAAATAAATCGACAATTTTACTGCTTAAAGTATAAAAAAAATATTATTTGTTATGAGATTTCAGTGAATTTATGTTGTCATTAAATTTTTCCAACGTCTTTAACCTACAATATCTTCAATAACATTGATGTTTTATTCCAAAAATCGCCGTTAATTTTTAAAACAACATTCATATTTTAATTTCTGCTATGCTCCTTAACAAGTTCTCTTTTAAAAACAATGAATTGGACGAGATATATGCTTGTACAAAAATTTTTTGTCATTGGTGTTACAAGGCAAATTATATAAAAATATCTTAAAATACATCAAGTAAATAATATTGTACTACAGTTGGAATCCCCCAGATCATAGTGACATCATTCCCTGCTACTAAAAAGATAAATGTATCAGTGATGACATCATTGTGATAGAAAATATGGCAGAAAATGTTAGTATGCTCCGAAAAATACAATGTAAACTGTGTCAGTGGGATAACGTGCTATTTAAGGTTTTCTATTATGAAAGAACAAAAAAGTTTTTCACATAAATGATGAATGTTTATCACATTATAACATAGGCTATGTAGCTTTGTGTAGTATCTGTTCTCTTGGGTCATACTGCTACATTTACTATGGATACATCAGTGGTATAACGGTCAGTGGTGTAACCAAAAATTGTTGTTACACCACTGAAAAAACTGTTACACCACATGACATTATTTAATTGTTTTACTTTTTCTTCCATTTCATTTATATTTTGAGCATTTTGAACAATTGTTATTTATCAATTTTACAAGTTAGACACTGTCACAATAAAGAAAGCTTGACTATTTAATTGCAATTGTGTTTTCTTAATCTGGAAAATGAGACCTGTTACACCATTGACATTATTTGAAACACCATTGACATTTTGTATGCTCTAATTATGTTTTACCCATTTAAATACTTGATTAAAAGATAAAAGTAAAAACAAATTTATTCTAATAAAGAAATGAAATTATCCACATCATATTTTTATTAAAAAATCAAATTTTTTAATGACTTATAGTGTACAATAATATATGTTATTCCACTGACATTTCACATTCCCTATTATGTTATACTAAAATCTTTCAAATACTTAAAGGTAACAAATGCTAGCTGAGCTTCAAAAAACATATATAGACAAAGAGGAAGTGTATATGCATTGTATGCATAGATTTTGGAGAAAATTGGAGAAATTTCAATTTAATTATCCAAAGTGTATGATTGATATGAGCTGGTATAGTATTGAAGATGCTGTTTGTGATATTGATGAGCTGAAGAAAGTTCGAACTTGGTACAAGGTGGATAAAAGTGTGTGGATGCCAATAGTAAAAAATATAACATCAAAGAATGAGTGAATTCATTTTAAAAAAACATCTACATGCCATTTTTGTGTCAGTGGTGTAACACTGATTATAAGTGGTGTAACAGTGTGTCTCTCTTCAGATTATGAAAGAAGGAGGCACGAAAACTTTTATTTAAGATCAAATTTATCATTTTTTAAATGCAATCAAAAATAGAAATTAGTTTACTTTACAAAATTTAACACGCTTATCTCTTATTTATTATCGCTAGGTCAGTGGTGTAACTTTTAGTCAGTGGTAAAACATAATAATCAGTGGTGTAACGTGTACATTTTTCTCCAAATAAAATTAACTGACAATGATTCATGTATATTTGAAAACACCAGTGCATTTACAATAATGTCTTTTTTATGCTCCATTAAAAGAAAAATCCAGTTGTGTTCTTTTTAATGCTCAAATTAAAATTTGTTGAGTAACATCAAGACTTTGTCTCAAATGTTATGTTGGTCACTATGTAAATGTGCCAAATATTTTCTGTTATCTAATTCTAATAACTCTAAATGAAGTTTGTTGATATAAACTTTATGTCCATCATTTTAAAAGAATTATTTTATTTTATTTAAGAATTTTTTCCTATACTATATGCCTGTTACACCACTGACAAAATTTTCACAGTTCATTTAATTTCAGTCTAATTATCAACCAAATGGTAGATTCCAATGTTTGCAAATTTTTAGATGTTATACTTCATTGTTTGTTAAATGTGTTTTTTGCAATCAAAGTAATTTTTTCACCAATAATTTTCTCATGTTTTACATGTTTTAAAAGTCTGCATATTTTGATAATGACCCATATATAGATGTTGCTATATTAAATGATTATTTATGACTAAAAATCGTATCGAAAATTTTTAGGAAGATTTGACAATACATTTGTTTTAACACCCACATCAAATAAAATACTGACATTTCTTAGACAATATTTACATGGATATGACCGAGAATAACCGAGTGTCTATGAATGAACCAATTTCTCACATCCAGCTACACTAGCTGTTCTAGTCAATTACGCTTCTATTCTGGCCCATGATCGAATATTCAAATCTATGACCAGGCCATGGTGTTTCTTATCTCAGTTCCATCTCGTCTGTATAGACAAGAGAGCGTAAATTATATTGCTAATTAGCTAGGGCTTCTTAGCCCTTTTTGTGCTTAGTTCGTCCGTCAATACTCCACTACCTAAAAGCTGACAAGTTAACTACATGCACCTGAACCAGCCTTCAAACAAAGTACTATAGCAATTACAGTGATTGTCTGATTCTTGTTTCTGAGTGCCAGTGAATGGATATACAAATCTCAAGAAAACTAATAAATTATATTGTGATTATCGGCACGTTTTGTCTATATGTAAACAGCAGCGTTAATTTTGATAGATTATATGTGTCATGTAATTCTTTAGTCTATACTAAATCGTCACAATTTATATACTAACATAACCTACTTCAGTAGCCATAACTTTTGTAAAAGGGAATTAACCGCCGACAAACAATAGCTATCCCGTACCACTCCTTTTTTAGCTTGATGTGAAAAATCTATAGCAGCGTACTTCCTATCTTTTTGGTCAAAATTACTTTCTATTCCATCGTCAATCTTATCCCTTTATGGTTAGACGCCATTGCTTTTATAGATTCGCCATGTTGCCAGGAATGGAGTCTGGGACATGAACAGCAGAATTGCGAGAAAAAACCTGAGGATTGAAAAGAAAATGTTCAAGACGATTGTGTACATGCTCGGTACGTGCCATATAACGAATAGACGTAGTACTCAATGCAAGCAAACGATATGTAAACATCATTTTTTTTTCTAATTTTTAAATTCTTATAGTTTCCTACGTTGGGTCATGGACTCCCTATTCTATCGTGAGTTTGTGGGCGATATTCGGCGAAGCCAAAGACATTCCCCCCTACTTGATGACGGTCCCTGCCGTCATCGCTAAGTCAGCCTGTATCTGGGACCCCCTGATCTACGTCGGCACAAACAGACAGTTCCGGATGGCTTTCTACAACACACTGCCATGTGATGGTCTCGGCAAAATGCTGATCAAGAGAGAGGAGCAGAAGGACAAAGAGGCGGACGCCTCGGATGACGAAGACGAGGCTGGGAAGAAGGCGGAAGGAACGGCCGTGAAAAAGACAACGCTTGTGGCCCCAATTGATGACGAGGCTGGACAGACCACCCAGGTGGAGAATTTCCCCGACCCCAACAGCCCTCAGCCCGGACAATCCGGCAATCCGTAGAGCAGCCCAAGCAAAATGGCAATATCTGCATAATTCCCCCTTTGGGAGCGTGGAGGGTAAAATTGCGAGTAGTCTCATTTGAACCGGCTAATTGCCGAAGACCCGAGGACGATTCAATCAGACACGGTCTTAGTGAATAACGATTAGAAAAGCTATTGGATCAAGCAGAATTGGACAGGAATGTGAACGAGTCTTTGAAATGTGTCAGAAACGGTGTTTTATCAGACTTTGCTTCTATTTTATTACCCATGTGTTAAGCTTCGTTATAAAGCTGTTTTGATTAGTACACATGCACTCGATTTTCTTTTTCAAAAATATATTGTCAGAAGAGGAAGAATTAAGCCTGCTTTAATTATTTGTTACTATCTGTACCCTCTTTTAAGTATCATATTGTATCATAATTTATTATATTTCCATCAGTGCGATTTTTTTCTATACTTCAATATCAATGCTTTGTTATTGTGATAACCCACAGGATGTTAGAAATGCATGTATATCAGTATATCAACCGGTACTTATATGACAAGTTAAAAATTAAAGATGGCCCGAAACACATTAAAGATGGTTTTAAGCGTGTTTTTATTTCTAAGTCAGCATTGCAAAAATATATCAAATAAAGATTTTTAATAAGTTTCTGAGAAGAAAAACAGACAAAGAACTTGGACCTTCAAAAACTTGAGCCATTCGATCGGTATTTTTATAACGTTGGAATCCTTTATCTCAAATAGGCCGACACTTTAATCAACTAGCTTTAGAAAGCAATATTCACATTTTGAATCCCAGTCGTGTAAATCACTCTACGCGTTTTTTCAGTGTAAATAAATTTTATATTGGAAAAAAGGGTTCAATATTCACAGTTCGTTAGTAAACAGTTTACTTTCGTACCCTCATCTGACTGTGGTCTATTACGTCATATTTGAACTGAAGGGGAAAATGTAATATACAAAAAGATTACTTCTATATAATTACATATGTACATGTATTTAGGAAAGATTTTGGTTTCCAAGATAAGGATAGGATAATTGATATTTTTACGTTACGAAACAGTTCAAAAAGAGATTATAGCATATCAATCAACGATATTGTTTTTTTGTTTTTTTAAATACATAGCGATAATATAACACAGTTTGCGTCATTCCAATTGACAAGCCATTCAGACAACCTGCCGTTTGAAAGAAAAATAATTGATAATACCACAAATAATATATTTTTTACCTTGAGTTCTTAACTTCATATAGGAAACCAGAATTATTTTTTTCTATACACAGTCCAAGTTATCCACGACATAAACGCACCGAATCTGCATTCATTCTTTAATGCCAATTAAAGAGAATTTTTATGTACTGTAAAATTTGATATAGGTAAAAATATTTGATACAGAAAATGAAAACATTCGAAAAATTAACATGAGGCATAACTTTTAAAAATTTGTTGGAAAATATATGCGTATTTTTATCCACATAGCGCTTTCACCAGACATTATCTACAGCGATCTTATTCAAATTTTAGAAAATGAATAAAACGTGGCTTTTGAAGACTGAGAATTTCAAAAACGTATTACTGCAACTTGATATTATGCTTTACAACATTGTAAATATGAGATACTTAGTCAAACGCAATAACGAGAAAGTACTATAGAGTAAGTCGTAATTACGAAATGACGAAACGTACATGTACAAATGACATAAATTAAATTATGTAGTTCAACGACAAAATAAGTCATTCTAATGAATTATTACGTTCAATAATAAGTCTTACGTGAACTAATTTAGTTTTTTTCGTTCGGTTTATTTTTTCTTTGGGGGACATTTCTTTCGTTATTCTTTTTAAATTAAAAATGGAATCACACATTTAATCCAAATGCACGTCATGAAAGGTGATTAAAAGCATTTTATCATATAAAAATGTATTTAGTTTATTTCTCCCATTGTTGCCCATTAATTTTATAAAAACAAAATTGGATTTCTTCAGAAATAGAGAGAAAACCATACTTCAATGGATGTAAAATGAACTTCTGAAAAGAATTATCTGAAGAAAAAATATTTGGAATTAGGAAAAGAAAGACAATTCATGTAAACATTTGTAAATTTCCCATTTTAACGAATATGGCATGGGTCGGGACATTATATATGTACACATAGAGTGCAAAAAGAATTCAAAAATTATAATAGAAAACATTTTTCTTGCCCTCATCGAAATCTGAAATTGTCATTTTTGTAGATTTCCGTTGAAATACCAAAGGCATTTATGCTGCATTGTTGTGTCGTTATTGATAATTTATAGAGTTTTCTAGAAGCCATTCGTGGTACTCAAAATATATTTTCCAGAACTTTGTTGGAACGGTTATTTGATCACTAACCTTGAGTAAGGCATCCACTGATGGCGCCCATGAGAAACTGTTCTCCTTTTAAGGCTTTTTGTAATGATCATCATTCGTCGCATTGAATTAATTTCTACTTAAGAAATACTGCAGGGGCTTCAATGATTTTGTTTTCTTGAATTCTGCCCATCTTTCTCTTATTAAGGATTCCCTAGACAAATCACAATATTCAACTCAACATAAAAAAAGAATAAAAATCCCTCTTGTAAAATCCATCAACTTTTAAGATTGTCTTTAAACCCCGATTGTTGCCAAGATACATGTGTGTTATTTCCTGTTACTGAGCACAATTAAGGCATAAAAAAGAACATATCAAATATATCAGTGCTCTAATCATGACGGATTATATTTTTTTTCGTTTTCTTTGAAGTACAAAATTATTGGATTGTTATATACCTGAAACTGTATTCTGCAGAACTCGCATTCAAATGTATACATTGGTATAATTCGTGGGTGGTTTTTTTTTCAAGTCTGAAAGAAAAGAAAATGATGTAGAAGCTACATTAGCTAATTGGTAAAAACCGCTATGTAGAACTGTATTATAGGTCTCGGTTTAATGACTTATGGGGGAAACGAAAACCCTAACAGTCTATAAATACACATCTATATTATACAACAGCACCAAAACAGTCCGGCCCAGTAAAATCTGTATCTGCATTACACATTACAAACAAACATCATTTGACCAATTATAATCGTGTACCATTAATACCAAATCATATCCACCCCCACCCCCCCCCCCCCGCCATTTCTTTTTCTTCTACCTTTTACACCATTACAAAAACAGTCCCATGCATCAAGTCACTTAAGTGCGGACCTTGCGTTGCCTCACATCATCACCAGGTTTGTCCATCAATGCAAGTTACATACTTCTCTTACCCATCGTTACCTAATTTCTCATCGTTACCCCTATTTAGTAACATATGTCTTTAACCCTTTGTAACCAAATTGTTTTCGTCCCAGTTATTAGTAACATACATTCGTTCACAATACATCGCTATATACCAAATCATCGATCCAATCGCATGCAATTAATTAGTTACTGCCAGAGCAGACGTACGTATTACATGTATGACTTTTTCTTTGATATTTGTAAAATCTATTTTACAACCCCAGTTGTTAGAAGTGTTTTTCGAATGACGTATTCGATTATAAATGTTTACGTCTTTGGGCAGAAATGTCTATTGTAGTCATCTAAAGAATCATCGAGAAATTTCGAGAAGCTATCCTACATAATTATGATGACGTGATGAAAAAGAACAGTGTTCAAAATAAACGTCAAAAGAAAAATACAAAACAGTAACAGAGCAAACACATCCTCTAAAAATTTAGAGGTAGGATCAGGAGTGAGCCTTCTATGTAGGATCAGGAGTGAGCCTTCTATGTAGGATCAGGAGTGAGCCTTCTATGCTTTCATACTAAAAAAATGTTCTTGCTTTCTTTTTCAAAGTTCATGGGGACTAGAATCAATTTTTTTCAAACAAAATAAATAGAAGCATAAAAATTAGAAAACAGTAGGAAAGGTAAGACAGTTCGTTGATCATAGGGTGTCATATTATAATCTCTTTAATTAATGTTACAATTGTTGAAATTAATGTCAAAACGGGCCTTGCCCCTGTCATTGTAATCGATGAATTCCGGGAAAACAAATTATGAAAAGACATTGTATGTATGTATTACCTTTGATGTTTTCAACCTACACTAAAGTTGTAATTTGTTATTTTTTCTGATTGCAATTGAAATCAAAGACAATGAAACTCGCTGTATCTTTCTAGGCCTGTATCAAGGTAAAATAATTAAGCTATAAGTAATATTCTAAAAATTATAGAGATTTCTGGAAGCATTCCATGTACTTTGTCTTGGTTATGTTTTAACATTCTCTGGCATCTGTAATTTCCACTCTGACCCTCAAGTCACGCATCTACTGGTGATGCCCATGAGAAACTATCCTCCATTCCAAAGCATTTCTTACTGAGCATCATTCATTGTATTCAATTAGTTTCTACTTAAGAAATCCTACCGGCGCATTTTTTAAAAAAAATTTCGAAAATTCTTCAGTTTGTCTCCTTTTTAAGGACACTCTAGACTAATCTAAAATCAACTCCATACCATTGGGATTTCTTTTATCTTCTTTTACAGATATATTTTATTGTTAAAACCATTACTCTGTCTATGACACCCTGCTAGGGACCAAAGTTTGTTTTAAAGATTCTATTTCAAAGAATAATGAAGGCATGAAAATTCTAGTAGTTTCTATATTAAAAGCAAATAGAATCTCTAAAAAGAATAAAAATTGCTTGACTATATGAAACGTCAAAACATTATTTGGGTATTATTCTGCTCGTGCTTAATATGATTGGCATTTTTGTGACTGATATTAGTTTTTGGTGTTAGTTTAAAAAGAAAAATACTTTACATGGCTAAATGATCATTCAGAAAACAGCCAGAGCCGTTGGAACATTGGTCTGCATTGCTTATAACACAGATGGTATTAACTTTCAATTTGCAGTTTAACCTCAACATTGTATCAAATATTAAACAATACGAAGGAAATTTATTTTGATACAATTTTTCTCTTCTATTTTTAAAGTATTTTCCATCAGCAACTTAAAACAAAAAATAAACTCTTAGCGAAATTCTACCAAACCAGAACTTGAGAAAATTATAATAAATTATTTTTCATAAAATTGTTGCCTTCCGCTACATGCCTTGGCTTGTGGAATTTTTTTTTGAATATATGTGCCTTTTAAGTGTGCGTGTCTAAAATTGAGAAATGTGTACCATATGTTTGTTGTTTGAGATCGACCAAGAAGGGAAAATGAGATCTAAGGAAGAGATATATTATTTTATTAAATTCGCAGGTAAATTGTTTTACTGATATTAGTTTTACCGTATCTAGTATGCAATTTTCTTTGCTGATATTAGCCACACCGTATCATATTTTCACATTATTAGCTCACCTGAGCTGAAAGCTCAATTGAATATTTGCAAGCGCTCTCGAGCGCTAGCAACTACGTTAGTCATTTTCACTGGAATACACATGCTCGACTCCATTGTAGAGGATTCTGGAATACTGTACTACTGTAGATAAACTGTACCATTTGAATTTCGTTTTATCATCTTCACATGAAGTTTTGTGTTTTATTGAAAATGTAAAAAAGTAACAGTAGCTTAGGTTTTATAATGCAAAGTTATTCTAAATGTTATAATAAATAGCTAGCTTTATCTTAAATTCCTTCAAGCTCGGAAAACCTCGGATATGTTTTCGAACTTGCCGGAAATGCCGGAAAGGCTCGAGAAGATACGATTGCTACACAACAGTACCTATGGTACTTGAAAAATTTCACCTCGAAATTGAAATTACAGTAGAAACATAATGATTAAGGCACAGTCAATGAGCTAACCCATTGCCGATGTGAAGCCCACTCTACATTCACAATTCTAAATTGAGACCCCACTCCAGCACAATTCCAGTAACCACTGTGCCTTCTTATTGTTAATTAATCGATTCAGGAATTTCAACCAATGTTTTAGAAATCTGCTTCTTTGTTTTAGGATGGCTACGGCGCTAGCTCACCAATCTTTTTAAAAGATAAGCTTGTCTGATCACATTTAGTCTGTCGTCCGTCCGTCTGTCCGTAAACTTTTCTCATTGTCAACATCTTCTCCAGAACCTCTGGACCAATTTCAACCAAACTTGGCACAATGCATCTTTAGGCAAAGGGGATTCAAAGTTGTGAAAATTAAGGACCTTTTACAAGGGGAGATAATTAGGAATTATTGAAAATTTTTGAGAAATATTTAAGAATCTTCTTCTCAAGAACCATTTGGTCAGAAAAGCTGAAATTTTCGTGGAAGCATCCTTAGGTAATGTAAATTCAAAATTGTGAAAATTATGACCCCCAGAGGAAGGGTGGGCCCACAATTGGGGTCGAATTTTACATAGTAATATTCTCAAGAACAATTTGCCCAGGAAAGCTGAAACTTGTGTGGAAGCATCCTCAGGTAGTGTAGATTCAAAATTGTGAAAATCATGACCCCCGGGGGTAGGGTGGGGCTACAATGGGGACGACTTTTTACTTAGAAATATATAGAGTAGATCCTTAAAAATCTTCTTCTCAGAAACTAATCAGCCAAGAATGCTGAAACTTGTGTGGAGACATCCCAAGGTAGTGTAGATTTAAAGTTGTGAAAATCATGACTCCCAGGGGTAGGGCGGGCCCACAACGGGGGGGGGGTCGAATTTTACAAAGGAATATATAGAGTTAATCCTTAAAAATATTCTCCTCATAAACAAATCAGCCAGGAAAGCTAAAACTTGTGTGGAGAAATCCTTATGTAGTGTAGATTCACAGTTGTGAAAATCATGACTCCCGGGGGTAGGGCGGGCCCACAATTGGGGGGAGGGGGTGTTGGAATTTTTACATAGGAATATATAGAGTTAACTATCCTCTTCTCAAAAACCAATCAGCCAGGAAAGCTAAAACTTGTGTGGAGAAATCCTTAAGTAGTGTAGATTAAAAGTTGTGAAAATCATGACTCCCAGGGGTAGGGCGGGCCCCAATGGGGGGGGGGGGTGTTGGAATTTTTACATTGGAATATATAGAGTTAAAAATCTTCTCAAAAACCAATCAGCCAGGAAAGCTAAAACTTGTGTGGAAGCATCCTCAGGTAGTGTAGATTCAAAGTTGTGAAAATTATGACTCCCAGGGGTAGGGTGGGCCCACAAGGGAGAAGGTCGAATTTTACAAAGGTATATATTGAGTAAATCGTTAAAAATCATCTTCTCATGAACCATTTGGCCAGGAAAGCTGAATGTTGATATTTAGCATTCAAGTTTTAAGTTGTGAAAATCATGACTCCCGGGGGTAGGGTTGGGCCACAATTGGGGGTCGAATTTTTATATAGGATATATAGTGAACAGTTTGTTAAAAGCTTCTTCTCAGAAACTAATCAACCAAGAAAGCTGATACTTGTGTGGAAGCATCGTCAGGTTGTGTAGATTCAAGTTTGTTCAAATCATGATTCCCGGGGGTAGGATGGGGTCACAACAAGAGGGAGGCAAATTTTTACGTTGGAATATATAAAGAAAAATCTTAAAATCTCCTAAAAAACCATTTGCCTAGAAAAACTGTAACTTAGGTAAAAGCAACAGTGTGGATTCAAATTCGTTAAAATCAAAATTTTGAGGAGTAGGGTGGGGCCACGTTGGGGATCTAGTTGTACAAAGGAAAACATTTAAATTATTCACAAAAACTGAAATGTTATCATGTATAATTTTCCTTATATGCAAGCATTTTGACATATTGCCGATTCTTTAAAATTGTTAAGACTTTAGCCCCTGGACGATTCTTGGGCCTCACAAGAGGTTCAGAGTGTGATGTGGGTTTATATCCCGTTTATAAACAATTGTTTAGGATCTTTTTGAGAACTGCAATGCTCAACATGTGATATGGCTATAAAATCATCTGGGACTGGATCATAAACACAATAATATCCGGGAGGAGGGGGAAGGGGGAAATGGACATTTATTTATACAGAATCTACATGTAATATACCACATTGTTCACATATTTTTTAATATGACTCTATTAAGCTGATTTAACATGTCTATCGTTGCTCAGGTGAGCGATGTGGCCCATGGGCTTTTGTTTGTATTAGCACAAACAAAACAAGAAGAAAAAAGCAATTACAACTTTAACTAGTTGTACTTGAAAAAAATAAAGCTTTAGTTTCATTCATAGCCATTTTTATTGGGTTTTTTTCTGTTTTCTCCCTTCTTTAGATAAGAAATCTGCGATTTGCTAAGTCTTACGTAAAAAACTTATTACAAAATTATTTCCCTTGTGTCGAACAGTATTTCAACCAATAAAAAAATGTAAATTTACTTATCAGGTCTTTTCTACCAATCACAAAAGAGAGGAAGTGCACAACCCGGAGACTGTAACTTATTTCAACCCTTTATAATGAAGCCGGTAATAATGAACACTTAGAACTTTAGTTCAGTGTATTATTGGGAGTTGGTTTTAATCAACTCTCCTATACAGTTACTCTAGCAAACCGAAGTGAAACAGTGTTTGGACCTAAGCACAAATCTTCACCGCTGACAAGACTTAGTTTTGGAACATAATAGAAAAATTCGATGTAATGTATGCTGAAGCATTGTTTTTCAAGGAAATTTATCTATAAACACTTTGAAAATAGTCAGATTTTATCTGATACGAACAATTTAGATATTTTTGTAGTCTTATGTGTTCCTACGCCAGAGTTTAATAAAGTCTCGTTCAACCAGACGCTCGGTTGTCTCCGTAAATCTCCGACAAGCAGAGAGGCTCTCTTGCTTGTCGGATATAAACGGAGACAGCCGAGCGTCTGGTTGAACAAGACTAGAGTTCTATATCAATAGTGCCTGGATCCATACGATTCTTAGAATTGTTTCGATTACTAATACATAGTTTGAAATCTATCTTTAAATATTACACAACCTGATTCATATGGGGTTTCTCGAAAATCTTGTCGGAAAAGTCTAAAAATTCATATAAATAAAAAAAGCGTAATTCAAATACAGACTAGAAACTTATTGCCATGCAAGATAAGTTGATTTTAAAATAAATGATAATCGATAAAATCAACTCCCGTCAGTACTTCATTACACTGATTATACTATACAGGCTATACACTTACTATACATGTACAATAGTGGCTATACAATCAGGATACTTTTCTAAACCAATATTATTTAGAGGCCATATGTAAACAAAAAAGTCCCATTCAAACGCTTGAATTATAATTCTACAAAAGTCCAGTCTAGTATCATAAGTATCCTGCACATTATTATCAAAACAATTTATTCTCCATTCGCAATAAAAAAAATTTATGGCCTACTCCATTAGCAGAACGAGGTCATCCGCATGTAGGACTAACTCCGAACACGGTGTTAAGAACATTCTTTATACTTTTGATACTTTGTGTGCACAACGGGAACAAAATTAACTTTTTTCAGTGCATAAGAACTACTCTTTAACATTTCAACTGAGTTTGAATGCTACGTGTAATTTCTGGTAACGTCACAGAGGATATAGATAGGCAGCTTTATAAAATCATTTCATCACGGTTTCTAATAGCAGGAATATGTATTGATTGGATTGTTTAATGTTTATTATTTTCTTCTCAAATGTTGCGATAATCTTGTTGTGGCATTCACTGCTTAAAGATAAGCAGAGTGTCACCAAGGCCCATCGATGAGGACTGTGCCGTCGTTACGCTGCTTATGGACTTCTATATATGTCAATAAATTGCAACTGGGGTTGCAGAGAGGTTATAATACCGTTCATACTGTTTAGTGTTAAGTGAAATCCGCGTTTAGTGTGTTTTAACATTGACACTCACCTGGATAAACCGGAGAAAATGAGTATCCGTGGATGACCCGTATGTAGTTTCTCATTATTCTGTGAAATTCAGTTGCCATCTTACGATGTTAAACTATTCTACGTTTATCATTATCTGTTTTAAGATGAACAGTCTTCAAGTTTTATCAGATTCTAGCGGTCAGTGATACTTACAGTAAGAGAGTTGTGGCAGCAATTTATCGATAGAAGCTAACCAGTGTTCCACACAATAAGCAATTAGAACGGACATGTCTGAAGTCTCATTAGAGAATCATAAGCCACAAACCTCTTGGATGCCATATCTTCTGTGGTGCTAATTTCTCTGCTGTGTTGGACTAAAAAAAAATTCTCCATCAAGAGTGAGACAAGATTGCATGGTTCACCTACGCATCTGATGAATTCGTGGTATATATAAGCGATATTCTCACGGATTGAGAGCATTTGTCTTAGTTTGATGCAACACATCGCTCTTCTAACCTTGCCAGGCAATCGGCATCAATCTTGTTAGAGTTTAGGTATATGTGTATCTAAATTAATGGATGGATTCACTAGGCCCACCCCTTAAACCTTAAGGAGAATGAGGAGATTGACAATTGCTTTTACCTGGACAATTAGATATTGGTGTCTTAGTAAAGTTAATTATCGCTTTCTGTTAATACAAGTTCGTAAGCTCCAGAGACCCACTGGGAATTGCAGCTGAAGTACTTCAAATAAACACCGCTGCTTTTTGTTTTAACAACACTACACCAGGAAACAACGGCACGATGGATTTACTAAATATTACGATGAATGAGGTTGAAGTTTCGAAATACCCGATCCCGATTCCTCTGTATTATGTGATAGGGTCGGGTCTACTCATAGTAGTTACGCTAGGACCTTTCATGAACATCACAAGTCTAGCTGTCTTTGCCCAAAACAAACATTTGCGATCGCCTACTAACATTTTTGTGATCTCTCTTTTATTGGGGGATGTTGGCATGAGCTGTGTCGCACTCATTTCGATGGTGGCCCACTTCAATCGCTACTACTTCTGGGGGGACAGGGTTTGCGTGTTCGAGGGGTTCTGGCTGTACTTGATGGGACTCACGAATCTGTACACCCACGCAGTGATTGCTGTGGACAGGTATATCGTCATTGCTAAGCCTCTCAGCGCCCATAGGGTCACCAAACGTGTGGCGGTGGTCGCGGTTCTGGTCGTGTGGATACAGGGACTGCTCTGGGCCTCCTTCCCACACTTTGGGTGGGGGAAATACACGTATGAGCCCGCCCGCACCTCTTGTGCCGTGGAATGGGACTCGAAGGAGATCGGGTCCGCCAGCTACAACGTTGCCATTACGATATGGAGCCTGTGTATTCCACTGGGTCTGATTGTTTTCTCTTACTATCGAGTCTTCATGACGGTAAGTTACACTCCTGCATTATTACTTGAACATAAAACTTTTAATTGCCTCGTTTGTTAAAATAAATGAAGCCGTTTTGTTTTTCCGAGTTTTTCAATTACTGTACTTTTATTCAAAATGGAATCCGCTTTTCGTTCTTTGTGCATTTACAATTGGTTTTGTTTTAGGATTCGGTGAATGTCATTCCAGTCATGATCATGCTTAAATTGGTGTTATTACATGTAAGGCTTTTGAAATCGGAAAATAAGACATTTACCGCTAAAAGTTCTGTCCGAATGTCATACATATATGTCTTATTACAAGTCCAATTTAATTTTTCGTTGTCTGTATATTGATTAACTGTAGAATTGTGTTCACATATATGAGCTTATTTGAAGGATTGTTATTTTGGAGTAAAAAAAAAATAGAATAATAAATGTATACTGAACTAAGGCAAGAGCGTGTATAAATGCGTGATTCCATGCCATACATTTGCTTTAAATCTATAAACGGTTGTTTTTATTATAGCATTTCTGAAATCTGTCTTAATCCATTTTTTGAAATAAACACAATAGGAATGAGAACGAAACTAAAACCAAATATTTTTTTCAAAAATTTGTTGAACAAAAATGTTTTACCCTATTTTGAAAAAAAAGAAAAAAAGACATTCGATACTAGTAAACAGGATGTATGAAAACCCAGAACTGGAATATGTCTATTTGTTTATGTCGTCTTCGTATTTTGTTTTTGAACAAAGTATATATTTCGATTCTTCTTCAGCAGAAACAAATGACTGACAAATCAAATAGCCAATACCAAATGCTCAGACCAACGGTCAAATGACACGTTGTTATGTACTGATTCCAAGTAATTTTTAAACGCTATTTTTATACTTTCATGTTAAATACTAAAATCTGTTTGGTTTAGACGCAGTTGATAATCCGTTTTGTTATACTTTCATGTTAAATACTGAAATCTGATTGGTTAAGACGCAGTTAATAATATTTACTATTACCCTCAGCGTTAGCAACGCACTTGGCAACGGGTAACATTAAAAAATGTTACATGCGCGAAAATTATGCGCGTACGGTTCGCTGTAGAATTCACGTTATTCCTATATAAAAGCAGTAAAATTTTCTTAAAAATTTTAAAAAAGACATTCAGTATAACAAAATAAATAGTGCCTGTTTGGGAGGGTAACAGTTGAAATTGACACCCCGAGAAAACCATTGTCAATCTCCGCTTCGCGTCGGTTGACAATGGTTTTCTCGGGGTGTCAATTTCAACTGTTACCCTCCCAAACAGGCACTATTTATATACTATTACCCTTAGCGTCAGCAACACACTTGGCAACGGGTAGCAAAACGAATTGTTATATGCGCGTAAATTATGCGTGTACGGTTCGCCGTAGAATTCAAGTCATTTGTATATAAAAGCATCTTCGCCAGCCAAGGGTTTTCGGTCCACTTTGCTCCCCATGGACCGAAAACCCTTGGCTAGCGAAGATGATATAAAAGCAGTAAAATGTTCTTTAAAATTTAAGAGATTCAGTTTAATGAAACAAATAGTGCCTGTTTAGGAGGGTAGCAGTTGAATTTGACACCCCCTCGTAAACCATTGTCAACCTGGTTAACAATGGTTTTCTCGGGGTGTCAATTTCAACTGTTACCCTACCAAACAGGCACTATTTATATAATGTCGAAGGCCTTATATCTTCACTCTCTTACGGAGGTCTGGAAGGCTCTATTTCATATTCATATTATCTGAACAAAAAAGTGGTTGGAAGAAATTTTCCATTTGTATACATGAAGATTTTATATTGTATTCTGAAACAATTTATTTCAGCTTTAAGTGCATGTGTTTCCTTTCTGTTGGAAGCGTTAATTAGTGGGTTGATTTGATTAAAATCTTTCGTTGTTTCAATTAAAACCTTCGTTTATCCGCCGAATGGTATGACACGAAAGAATACCGCAGTAATTGAGTTTAATGATAATAGTCCGTGCCGTGTCATGTAGAGGCGCTATCAAATAGAGGCTCACGGAAATAGCTCGGCAATTCTCGTCAGAGATGATGCCAAAACTTCCTTCTATAGCAGGATCCGTGACAATCCTTTATTTGTATTAATGAGACCATAACAGAAAATTTAATTAACATTTGCGTGAAATGGACTTTCAGTGGAACAAATCAAAACATTCTGGCATTGATAAATACACTTTACAGCGAGATTTAGTATTATGGTCAATTTCTTTGAGAAATGTTCAGTGATTTTGTGAATAACAAAATTTCAATTAGCACCTACCAATCCTGCTAATTTTTATTCAAAATAGTTCTACTTAAATTGTTTATTCATTCTTACGACATTTAAAATTGATGGTATGTTATGTACATCAAACCGATATATATACACTTACGTACATTTATAAACGTATATAATACAATCGTAGAGACACGACATGTACAGTAAAATGTAAATGAATTTTAACTTTGACGATAAAAAAAAATTTTTTGGCATGAGACGGTTTAAAATGATGGGTATATATAAAAACGGTTTTTCGTATTATTTAGATATTTGATATTTTCTTTAAACTTTTATTTTGGTTATTATAAAAAAAAAAAGAGTTACGTTCAATGGTTATTATAAGTTCACTATTTATACAGCGCTGACCCTCTAGTCGATTCCATGATAACACCTATTGCAATAACGATTGTACAGTCTATTTCAAATTCATATTCAACTTCTTAATTTCGTCACAACTCTGTGGAACTATACACCATTGTTTGTTAATTGAACCATCACCCATTCGCGCGTTCATTGACGTTTTATTATCAGTAGACAAGCCTTATATCCTCTGACATTTTCGTGCTCTTCATTCTATAGAAATTAATGTCGCAAGCCAAAATAATGACAAAATAAGAATCCGAATCGTGATATTTTGCGTCATTTCATCAGAACCGGCGCAAGATTTTATGCTAAATTCACGTTCACCTCCAGATAAACCGGTTACAAAGAGTGGTCATGTGGTTACAGAAAGTGGTCCCCGGCTCGAGGTTACAGAGAGTGGATATCGTCGTTAGGATGTTACACCATATTGCGATTCCATTAGGTGACAGAGCCAATGGCCGGAATAAAGAGGATATTCGGCTTTCGTATGCTAAAATATTTGGAATTTTTGAATATAAATGGCAAAGTGCTATATAACCTAAGCGGAAACGAAGCTGAAGTAAGCGCTATTGAGGAATGGCGTTTACATTTCAACCATTACCAGCATAAGCAAAGGGAAGTGTGTTGTACAACATGATCATTTAAGTCCACAAAAGGTGAAATCACATATACTAATAGGGGACAACAAGTGGAGTGGAGGTAGTGACTAAGCCAGCGCTGTTAATAGCAAGTCGTAGAGCCGATTATAACACTAAATCGGTTGTGTTTTTTTTGTAACAAACGTTCTCTTAAGTACAATTCAAAAACAAAGGAAGCATTAATATTAGTAAAAGAACAGGGATTGTTAAAAAGAACAGGAGGAAAGCGAGTTTGATATAAAAGATAGCATACCACTAGATGGTCGTTTATTTCTGCTCATTGAACAAAAGACACGGTGTGTTCTGTATATTGGCTCGGGTCTTCTTGGGTTACAGTTGTAAAGTTTTCTGGTCAATGAGGGATGGTGAAGATGACCTCACCCAGACACAATCAGTCATATCTTAATGTCGCCATTACGTACCCGGTTTCTCAATATCCCAATATTGGACAAGAATACCCCAATCACTTCAGAATGATTGCAAGGATTGTCAGTTGTATTAGCGCAGTAATACTAAAGTTTACATATATAGTTGACAATCTCAGTCATATTAAAGTATATCCATGACAATCTCAGTTGTTACTTATGTCTTGTCAATTATATGGTTTGACGAGGATTTGTAGAATTTTTAAAAAGTGGGGAATAGTGCCGCTGATAGAAGAAATAAAGAATATCTTGTATTAATATTTTTTGTATTATTTACATCATTAAAATAATATATCATTAGATTGTATATACATTATATTATTAACATGTTGACTATGTTTACAATTAAATTTTCTAGATCCGCCATGTTGCTAGAAGTGGCATTTGGGACACAAGTAGCAGAATTGCTAGAAAAAACCTCAAGATGGAGAAGAAAATGTTTAAAACAATAGCTTACATGCTAGGTAAGTGTGATTATCATGCTCTGTTTTAGCGAAAATTTGAATTAGGTCCATCATTCAGGATTCTTATTTTTCTATTTTGACGTTGATGAGGATTCTAATGATGACAGCAATGATGATGATGACCAATGACAATTTTAATGATGATAATTATAATGATGAGGATGATGATGATTTAAACGATGATGATGATGATGATGATGTATTTTTAGCTTCCTATCTGTGGTCCTGGACACCATACACAGTCGTCAGCGTGTGGGCCATTATTGGGGAATCCCGGGATATCCCAGTCTATATCATCACCATCCCCGCCGTAGTGGCCAAGTCTTCGTGTATTTGGGATCCTCTCATCTACCTCTGGACCAATCGGCAGTTCCGAATCGCTTTCTATAAGACTATGCCCTGTAAGTCTCTCGGCGAGAAGCTTCTCCAGCGGGACGAGCTGAAACACAGGGAGACGGAATCCTCGCCACCACAGGAGCCACAGGAACTACGTCATAAATCGAACAGACTCACGCCATTACGTCAGACTACTACCAAGCAAGGGCCTGCAGTCTCGGTTTCAGAATATGGACAAAAAACGGAGACGATGGGGGTCAGTCAGATCAATGTCCCCCATGTCGTAGTGCAGGGACCATCAAAAACCGGAAACGTTTGTTAGTGATGTGCGCATGCGTACTGGAAAGATGAAATATACAATGTATGTGATGAATTGGATCGTATCGATCGTACTAATAATATTTAGTGCGTGGACTGTTCTTTAGAATATTATATATTACAACAAGTACTTATATTAGGTGATTCAATTTTAACATTATAATGCATGTTATATACGTGTATAACAGTATTTCAGGTAGTTAAAAATCGAATGAAACGATTTTTGACAATTGTAAATCAGTTCTGTGGAAATAATCAGTTGTAGAAATGCGTGTAGAAATAAAACGGTATCAAATAAATAAACTCTGTGTAAATAACATACTGACAGGCTGTGGCATTTGAAGGATAGCTACAACCAACAAAAACAGAAATTTGGGGTCCTTACACTATGTTTTCGGAACTGAATCAAGAAATTTTCCCAATTCCAGTTAAATATAGCTTGATGCAAATGCTTCAAACTAACTTGTATTCACAAGCGAGAAAAATACGCGATGTTCAATAACAATTTGTCGTCGCGAATGTATATTTTTTAGCAATTATCAGATATAGTCCTGGATTGTCCTCTGCAACTGAATGAGATTTTTGTCCATCGCAAAAATACAGTGCAAACCAGTGAACCTTTAGTAGATCGCGAAATAAAGTCGTCGTCATTGAGAGTTGGTTGCCATTATCTTTTTTAATAAAAAACTTTAAAACGTTATAGCTGCAGAAATATACATCTTTGGGAAATTCGGGTTGACGGATCCAGGAGCCACAGTTTCAATGCTTATTTATTGCGCAAAAAAAGTTGCGCACGGTTTTGGACTTAATAAATTGTTTAGGAATATATTCTGTGAAAATCATATTACTAAATAATTTAAATTCCTGAAACATTTTATTTGAAATGTCAGTACTCTATCCTCCTTTGAATATAGTTTAAACATCCTCACCAGTCCCGACAATAAAAGCGGTGCGGTTTGTCTACATGTAAAAGTAGCGACTCTTCAGTCTCTTGGACCCGACGTGAATTTTACCCACCTTAATGAGGTTAAAGAAAATGTTTGAGGCAAGTATAGAGTAGTGAATCACTAGACAGTAAGATCTCTTAGAATTTCTTTCATATGAAAATATTTACAGAATATATTCCTGTACTAGTTTAATAAGTCCGAAACCATGCGAAACATTTTGTGCGCCTTAAATATACAGTTTTTTATATGGATGGAACTGTCGACTCCACGGTTCGTCAACCCGAATTTCCCGTGGAGCTACAGTACTGCAGCTACTAAAATTTGAAGAATTATTTCATTAAGAGATGCATTTTTAAATAATTAGTCATTTTTATCTTCGATGGATGAAGTAATTGTGCCTAATGACGTCATATTTGATATAAATCTACTGCTTCACACGCTCCCGCTCTCGAGAGTAGAGTTGATCATAATCAGATTGTACAACGACATCAAACTTCTGTTAGTCTTTTCAAAATCTTATATTTCAACTTCATCAAAAGGTCATTACATATTACAACTTAGCAACTGTATATCGGAATGTGTCCTTGGTCTTTGTAATAGCGGAAGTATGGTTGACTAGAGGAGAATTTAGATTAACTCGAACAGATACATATATCACCATACATACTCTGTGGGAGAAGAACTAAGGACAACATCAAAAAATCTGGTCTGTGCAGGGGATCGCGTTCATCTAAAAAAGTTGCATCAGGTAGAAGGTAGCAATGATATAAAAACACTTTCTTAAAATTAACGTATATCAAGGTACGTCAGTTGTTCTAAACTCTACTCAATACACATCAAGAATGGTTATTTGTTTGATGAAAATTTTGGAGAAAGTTTCACCTCGGGCCCCTTAGGAATTAAGAAAGTGATCCATGAAGACTTCTTGCAGCCCTGATGTTGACCCGGGGAGGGGGTCAATAAATCGTCAAGTTTATAGATAAAACCAAGCAATGTTTAAGAAACTAAAACAGATATTGTAACATAAATTTAGTACAAAGAGGGAAAAAAAATAGAAGTGTGAAAAAAGATCCAATTGTAAATCATCCATAAATACTCTACGGACATAGCGCCCCCCCCCCCCCCCACACACACACACTTTTTGTGCAAATTTACATAACCATATAACGACCCCCCCCCCCCTCCCAACATCTTTTTTTGTTTTGCTTGTCAAGAATTTCTTATAAAATCAAGCCCCCCACTTTGCTTCCGACGCTACTGGTAGTAAAGTGACGTTTGCGTGCTTTTAGCAAAGCATGGGAACAATGGTTAAATTCACGCCTTTCTTTTACTAGACTTTGAACAATAAGAAAAATCATCAAATTAAATAGGACATTTAACGTCGCAGATTTCAAATGCAAACATAGGGGAAATAAATATTGAATGTAAATATTTACACTTAACACAGAATTATAGGGTTGTCCCCATTTTTAAACGATGCTAAGCGGATGGGTATGTCATCTAGTTACCAAGCTTTTGAATAATTGTGAAGGTGAAAGGATTGAAATCGTGTGTGAAAGTATCATAGATTAAAATAATCCAGTCGAATTTTCGCACCCTTGCAGTGCGAAGATTGTATTGGTTCTGGGTTTTTACAAAGCTCTACTTTTGTATAACTAGAATCTATAGTATTTTAGGTCACCTGAGTCACTCTGATGACCTGTTGCAATTGGTCGTGTATTGTGCGACGTACGTCATTCGTTAACAATAGAGAGGTTTAGCAAACCAAAGTTTACGCGTACGTGTACGTGTAGAAAGGAAAATATATATGTGCATTACGGCATCAGTTTGTGTAATGACGAATTTCTACACGTATACATGTACCCGAACGAATATACGTGTAAATTGCAAAGTATCCGTAAGAAAACTTGTTATTTTAACAAATATGTTTATTTTTCTTAAGCCTGAATATTTAATGCGAATACTGATATTACCAAACATAAATTTTCATTAAAATTTAATATGTTATTGGAGTTTTAATACACATATCTCTTCCTCCAAAACATGCAATGACTCTAACTTGTAACCTACACGTACAAATATGCGTACCCCTTGGACTGCTAAACCTCTCTAATTTTACATTTTTAACTTCTTGAATTATATCGTTTTTTGGTCTGAAGCATCTCTAAAAAAAGAAGAATCTTGATTGTGAAACTTATGGCCCTATCATCCTTGGGGCCTCCTGGACGGGGCTAAATATACAAAATTGGCTAAATTTTAACAAAAAAGAAAGTTCTCTAAGTCTCTACATATATATAAAATACTAAATGCGTGTCATAATGACCACTGGGCACTCTACCAAACATGTGAAATTCATGGCACCTTGTTCAAGATTCAGTATTACAGTTTCGCACTGCAAGGGTGCGAAAATTCGACTGGATTATTTTAATCTTTATACTTTAACACACGATTTCAATCGTTTTACCCCCACAATTATTTTAAAGCTTGGTAATTAAAAGACATACCCATCCGCTGAGCATCGTTTTAAAAAGGGGACAACCCTATCCAAAGGTTTTAACAGCCCTCTCCCCCTCCCTTCAAATTAAAAAAGAAAAAAACCCTTGAACTTCACCATCGTCAAAATTCTAAGTCATGGGAGAGCGTTTGTCTCTTATCCTCAAATTACACATTAAGATCCATTACTATTAGCGTACCATCTAAATGTAATGTTTTTATACTGTATGGGAAAACTAAATGGTAAGATATTTTAAAAATAAATGGGAGTTAGCACCCCCCCCCCCCTCCCCCCAAGACACACACTTAGGTTCCCCCTGTTGTTTCACGTGTGAATTTAATCATAACGCACTTGTTTCTGGAGCCTATCCTAACACTGGACACTTAAGCATTGAATCGTTATTTTTTGAAAGATAAGGTTTCATAACTGCAACGGTGTGTCCATACAAATTGAATAACGCACCCTAACTATATAGCCATAGAGTGAAAATGTATTTAATCATATAAATTCTTCTTTACTTACTCGTATATATAATTGAGAAAAACTAAATGCATGATTTGATTCTGATGTCCATGGAGTCCCCTATCTAAATTGCGAAATCAATGGCCCCTGGGTCAGGGGTCAAATATGGTGACATCGTGAAAATGTATTAATTACATGTATGTACTATTATATGTAATAGTATATTCTTCTGCACTATCACAGTCGTGAGAGATAAACTAATTGCATTGTTGTTATTTTGTTCATAAATTGTGAAATTCACTGTCAATGGGACAGAATTCAAGAAATTTTTTATATAAAAGGAGGGTGACAAATATGGCGGCATAGTTTCTACTTTAGTTTTCTGTGCATTATATGATTATTGAAATAATTTGTATGCATGTCGCGTGAATTATAAATGAAACTGAGTTTTATAAAAGATTGGCCATTAAAGGTCTGCAGGTCTTTTTTTACCAAAAGTTAACAAATTTTGCTGGGGTGTAGATAATGTGAGACTCCTCAGACTCTTGGACCCTCCCCTTAATTTACATGAAGCATGGGTGTCGGAACCTGTGGAGCTAGGTGAGGCTAAGCCCCCATTTTGTTTTTGCAAAGTTAGACATACATGTAACTATCAGCCACGTAGCATCAGGGAGGTGGTCAGCCCCCCTCCCTCCACATTTTCTCGCAACAAACATCATTTTTCTTAAATTTACATATAAAAAATTGAAGTATCAGGAAGCCAGTCCCCCTCCTCACTTTCTTGGGGGACTATGTAAAAAACTGAAATGAAAATAAGGAAATTAAGTGACATTGGAGTTATATGTATACTACGCTATCCTCCCCCACATGTATAAATGAATGGAGAAAATATTGAATTTTAAAAAAAATGATAATTAAAGGTATGAAATCAAACGATAAGATGCAACATCCAAAAGACCTATTGATTGCTAAAGGGGCATGGTCACGATTTTGGTCAAATTCTATTTGTATGTTTTTATTATTTACAATGCTTTAGAAATGCAACTCTGGTGATCAAATAAAATTTGCGAGTCATTCGTAGAGTAATAAGCAAGATACATGGCTCACAATTCTTTGTCATGTAATCAAGGTTCGTGCCCTGTTTTTGTTTACATAGGTTCAATATACCAGTAAAAACAATTCAGCTTATTTGTCTATTTTTGTATTTATTTTAAGCATAGATAAACAGTTTCTTACGTTAAACACATTCGTTTTAGGTTTTAAACTAAAAATTTTACTTCAATGTTTAAAATGTAAACAAACACTTTGTTTACATAGCGAAGAATTTCAAGCTCTGTAACTCGCCTATAATTCAACAAATGACATTCAAATTTCGTATGCCTATTCAAAATGCCTTTCTAAAGCATTGTAAATATTAAAATCGGAAAAATAATTTTTGACCAAAATCGTGACCATGCTCCTTTAAACAACAAAACGCGCACTTGTAAATTTCACTGCATGAGTGTACACTGTAGCTAGATTGTTGACCAGTCTATCCTAATACTAGTATATTGTTGGCGGCTGGTTTTACTTGGATTTGATCTTTGGAAAATTCACTGCCTTTTATTCTGTTGAAATGTTGATCCATTGCAAAACTGTGTCATTTTGCAAATTTGACATATTTTTCAATATTTCATGGACGTATAACAAGTTGTAATAGGTCACTGAAATAGGTTAGCAAAGACAATCTAATATTAGAATCTATCTTCGAAATTATTTTATTTGTTAAAAAATATGTTTTAAAACTGCACTGAAGATAGCAGATATTTATTCCATTTAAATAGTTATTAACAGAAACTTTTGTTTTTAAATGCCGCTTTTATTTAATAATATTTATAGGTTTCGATAAATAGCAGAATTCACTGAGCCAAATAAAAGTTGTATACACAATTGAAGTGTTATTTACACTCCCTTTATAATGATTTCTCCTTTGCGTTTGCAAAATTGCTGTCCATTTATTTTTAATGGTAGAGGTAACAAAGAGCTTGGTAGAAAACATGTAAATAAACGGAAAAAAATTATCAAACTCCAAAAAAAAAAATAAATACCAAACAAACAGCTGCTGAATTCTTTTTCAATAAAGATGCTTGAATATTTATTTTTTTTTTCCGTTTAATATTTTATTCCACTTGGAAGCAAGTCCACGACTAGTGAATGTGTCAGACACATATTCAAAAGACAAAAATAACAGTGAGATTGACGCACTGAGAAAATAATTGAAATTTGAAGTTATTCTATGTCTGTATTAAGGAAATATACACTCAAACGCAATGAAATGTTAGAAAAAGGGACCATCCATTAATTTATCTCTCTGAGCGCTGCTGTAAAACAATTTTTTTTATCTTGTTCGAAAACATTTTTGCTGACTGGAATACAATCACTGATGTGGTATTCGGCGTCAATTCATCAGAAAAAAACTTACATTTGATTAATATTGCAAGACGAAACCTAAATTCAAAAAACCATTGTAGCGCGGGGGGAATAGACAGGATGTGAATCCAAGGGGTGATCTAACGAATCCATCAGGTGTCATACAGCGGGTTACGAAGTATGTTAGTAATAAATTGCTTATTCAGGTTTATTACTGTTATATATTATAATCGAGAATTGTTACTGAGTTCATTTTTGTGTTGAAAATTAGGCTCCTCCTCTTTCAATTGTGATACAATGGGGGGGGGGGGGGCATTAACGCATTAAAGCGTCCATTTTCTTCAAGATATCTGTTCTACGCCGACAATTCTCTCTCTCTCTCTCTCTCTCTCTCTCTCTCTCTCTCTCTCTCTCTCTCTCTCTCTCTCTCTCTCTCTCTCTCTCTCTCTCTCTCTCTCTCTCTCTCTCTCTCTCTCTCTCTTTCTCATCAATGATATTTATAAAGAGATCGAGTCTAATGCAAACGATTTGATGTTACTATATATGTGTGGACTTTTTTCATAAATTGGTTTTCGATAATAACATTTTTTAAAACAATCCTCACTATTTTCATTTTTTACTATTTATCAACCTGAATGGACATGGTCCTATATAACCCTGGCAAATTCGAAAACTCTTTAACCAGAGACATAAATAACACTTTATTTTATGTCTCTCCTTTAACCAATTTTTGGAGAAATGATGAAAATACGACAAGTTTTAGATGAAAGTGGCGAACGGTAAAGGTCTTTTTTATTATCACAAGCCTGCTCAGCTTAGAAGAAAACAAGTCTGATTAGGGATATATGAATTTTTTTAATTGTTATTTGAACATCTATTTCTTGAAATTGTTTTCCCCTCCCCAGCAACAAATGTACCACCATCAAAGAAAGACAATTCTAACTTTTATGTTAAAGCAGAGACATATATAACATAGTTAGTATATTACGTCCCTGGTTAAAGTTCCTTTTTTTTTTTATTAATTTATGGACATTTTAACCAACACGTAAGTACATTAATATTCTCATTATAAACTAAATTAATATTCAACCTTAATTATAAACAAAATTATGATTGTATCGCTAAAAATGAAAATGATGTAGATGCTTTCATAAAATTATCACCCAATTTCCGATAAATGGTTTCATTTGGGTCCTTTTGGGTAAATCAATTGAAATATCACGCCCGAACCCGATCTAATTAGATAATCATTTTACTTTACAGTTTACGAACCTCAATCATTTATCGCTGAATTTTGGTCATTTAATCAAGGAAATGTTGTAATACTTCAGGTGGATTTCATGCAATTCATTTTTTGTTCTATATTTGCACATCGCGTTCTTTTACACAATTTCGTTCATTAGTGAGATCTTGTATTACAAGTTATCTCACATGGTTATGATGGTATGACTTAACTGGGTTTAATTGCGTTTTGTGTCACCAAAAACGAAGTTGCAGAGATTTTATTGAAGATACAAATTTTACTTCTTCTCGGTGTTTCTATTTGACACAAAATGATGTCTCTGTTTTTTGTAAAAAAGCAGAATATGTCGAGGTACAACTGTAAACAAATAAATTATTGTGTCCCTGGACAGAAAAACGTGTAAAACTTTTATTGCTTAAAATGTCGAGTGAATTAGAAGTGCCATTTATCAACGAGATTCAAGAGGAAGAGGAGGAGGCAAGCGATTGGGACTTGTTGATTGCTTTTAATGAATTGAGACACCGTGAGAAAATACAGGGGTCAAAGAAAGTGGCTCAAACATGGAGAATGAAAGAGAGGGTATGCAGTATAAAGCACATGTTTTTATGAGATTATTGAGTTTATTTAGCTCTGTTATCCTCCCTCATGTATGCCTCATCTTAAAAATTATAACCTGTAATTTGCAATTAATTTATCAGTTGGTGTCATGCTAATCATGCTGATGTACCTCTTATCTGAAACTGAAACTGGGCATGTAGACAAGTAAAGAAATCTGTTTCAATGTTTATAGAATGTATTTTGAATTTGATACAGATGAAAACAGTGAGTGTGGCCCTGGTGTTATGTTTAAATGTTGGAGTTGACCCTCCTGATGTTGTAAAGACCTCCCCATGTGCACGGTTGGAATGTTGGATCGATCCCCTCAGCTCCCAGAAAGCTCTGGAGGCCATTGGGGCTAATCTACAAAAACAGTATGAAAGATGGCAGCCCAGAGCTAGGTACAAGCAAAGCCTGGACCCAACTGTGGATGAAGTGAAAAAATTATGCTCATCACTCAGACGGAATGCCAAAGTAAATGTTGTTTCAATTTTGAAGAAATTAGTTCAAATTTAATTTTCAGTTTTGAATCTTGGAATAGTTATCAGTAAAAAATTGATAAATGGGAAATATTCTGTTGTTTTTGATCATACCGAGTTGTTTTTTATCCCAGGAGGAAAGAGTTTTATTCCATTACAATGGCCATGGTGTACCAAAACCTACAGTAAATGGAGAAATATGGGTGTTCAATAAGGTATGGCATAAAAAGGAACATTAAGAAAACTTTGTCTTTTAATTTCAAAATCTGGTGAAAAAAATTCTTACGAGATTAAAGGACAAAACTATCTCTTTGTCAACTGAAAAATCTTCTGAATGAGTTGTTTCAATAGATTCTCTGGTTATATTTATCAGAGCTACACCCAGTACATCCCGCTGTCTGTGTACGACCTGCAGACTTGGATGGGCAGCCCGTCCATCTATGTGTATGACTGCTCCAATGCCGGGATTATCATAGAGCTCTTCAGACAGTTCTCGCAACAAAGGGAGTCAGAACTTGAGGTAAACAAGAAAAAGGAAAAACAAGCACGAACAGCTTTTGATGATGACATATTAAAAGGTGTAGATGATTCATGATGAATATACATGTATATATATCCTTATATTCTTCTCCATGGAATAGAAATTAAAGAAATGCTGTATTCTTTTGATTTTGTACTTGAAATGTGAAATATGTTAGAGGGAAAGCTATATTATCAGTATTTGACAGGTACAGGAAATTCATGTATATGCATATCTCTGTATCTTTAGTCTGGGCTGAATGGATCCACCCCAAGGTTCGGTAGCCCCACCCCAGCTGTCTCCTCCGTCAGAAATTGTATCCAGCTCGCCGCATGTGGAGTATCGGAGTTACTTCCCATGAATCCAGAGCTGCCTGCCGATCTCTTCACTTCCTGCCTCACTACACCAATCAGAATAGCTCTAAAATGGTTCGTAAAGTTCGTAAACAAGCCTTCTTGACAGTGCTCAGTGATAGAACTTACTATATACTGTTTATACATGTACAATGTATTCAATAATTGAAAAGTGAAAACCCGGATATGTGATGTCTCATTAACATAAACCTTAAGGTACCTCACTACACCTAGACTTGTACTTTTTAAGACACTACGTCAGAAGATGGCATTTTAAATGTTTTGTTAAACTGTTTGTATCAATAGATTCAGATGTATATTGTCATAGCCCAGTGGTTAAAGTATCAGGCTTGTGAACCGCAGGTCATGAGTTTGAATCCACCTGGGGCTTTTGTTTATGTTTACTGAATCAAATTTTTGAAAATCCAATTTTTATCTAAAATTGCACATTTTTTCGCCTATTTGATATAGATACTTCTTATCCATCATGCTTTCTCTCATAATCAAGTAATTTTCTGCTGATTTGAGAAACTATTTCAAGGTGTAGTGAGGCACCTTAAAAATGGTTTCTCAAATCAGCCTTTACAATACTGCTCAGTTATTGGAATTATGCATTTTTCATGTACTGTTTAAACAAAGTGTTCAATAGTTGAAAGCCCAGGCTGGTTAACACAGCCTGGAATAAACTTGATCCTGTTTATACAAGATCTATAGACTTCATTTAAATGTTGAATTATTTTATTGTAGGTATGTTCTCCAAAATACTGGGCGATTAGTACCAAATATTACCTTGGATCTGGTTGATAAGTAAGTATTTAGGTCAATCATAGAGATGTCTATGTCACATATCAGCTGAAATTATTTTTTTATATACCCGGTACATGTAATTCAACCATATTATCAATATATGAAAATTAAACCTAGGTTGTGTTTAATGAAAAAGAAACCTAATTTTGCAGGGTTCCGGGTCAGTTGAATGACAGAAGAACCATGCTAGGAGAACTGAACTGGATTTTTACTGCCATCACAGACACCATAGCATGGAACACCCTGCCAAGAGGTAAGGATGGTACTATAGCATTGAATCATGATTTTTTGAAGTATACACTCTCATAACTGCAGCGGTGTGTGCATACAAATTGAGTAACGCGCGTTAGCGCGTTATGAAAATTTGTATGCACACAGCGCTGCAGTTATGAGAGTGTATACTTCAAAAAATCATGATTTAATGCTTATATTTACATTTTTTTTAACTTCTTGCCTTGTCTGCAAATGTGATTCATACCTTAAAAATCCTATCTTATCCTAAGGGTAAGTAATATTAATGGAAGAGCCACAGTAACAGCCACAAGCGTGAACTTTGATTTTCGCTTGTGACGTTGCAGTTTACAGCGTTCAACGTTTGTGACGTCATAATAAAACTCGTCAATTTGACCTTTGACTACTTGTTGCATTTAGATGCATTTAAACATCACGGAATGTAATGGAAAAACACAGTAGAATGTAAATATTTAGTCATATAGATTAGTCTGAGACCTTTGTTAAATGAGCTTTTATTTTTTGCATTTATATTTAGCATTTGCACATCAATTAGAGTTTTTAAAAACATAAATTTACATGCACTTAAACTTCTTAAAATTCCCCTTTATAGAGCTGTTTCAGAAGTTATTTAGACAGGACTTGTTAGTTGCCAGTCTGTTTCGTAACTTTCTATTGGCTGAGAGAATAATGAGGTCGTATAACTGTACACCAATGTCAAGTCCCCGCCTCCCTCCCACGTACCAGCACCCCATGTGGTAAGTCTCTACTTCATTATTAGAATATTTTCATAACTTTTCATCAGTTCATACAGAGGATAACCGTTCAATTTTCAAGATTAACCTAATTCAGTTTTATGACGTATCTTATGTGTGGTGATAATTTTTTAGAATCTTTAGAAATTGGACATATGTGTGGTGTTAATTTTTGTGAATTTTTTAGAAATTTTGACATTTGTGTGGTGATAATTTTTGTGATTTTTTTTAGAAATTTTGACATATGTGTGGTGATAATTTATTTGAATCTTTAGAAATTTGACATTTGCAAAAATATTCTATTGCACAATCAATCCACTTTACCGGTAGATTTACCTAGCATTGCTTATGAACTCTTGACAATACGTTTGACAGGCAGGCATGGGACTTGGCCTTGGATATTTGCCTGCGACAGTTACCTACCCTGCTGGAGGACGAAAACGCTCAGTTCCACCACAGCCCCTTCTTCACCGAACAGCTGACCGCCTTCCAGGTGTGGCTGTCCTATGGGTCAGAGAAACGAAACCCGCCCGAACAGCTACCTATAGTCCTACAGGTAAGGCTTTATGACAACTAGCAGGATACTCTAACAGTTTTGTCGTCTGTTATAGCATTTTAGGACTAGCAGTGTATAATTACATAGTTTACCTTCTTCTTTGTTTCAGGTGTTACTTAGTCAGGTACACAGGCTGAGAGCTTTAGATCTTCTGGGCAGATTTTTGGATTTGGGTCCCTGGGCAGTTAGCCTTGTAAGTCAAATATCATGTACATCTAATTATGGTAAAAATTATATATTTAACATATAAGATTCTGATATTTTCTATCGAAATGGACATGAAGATTTCATTAAGTCACGCATGTATTGAAGATACTGACTTCTATGTTTGTTAACATATGTGTTTTCCAATTCGACATCTGCAGGCTTTATCCGTTGGAATTTTTCCTTACGTCCTGAAACTTCTCCAGAGTTCAGCAAGAGAGTTGCGTCCCTTACTTGTGTTTATCTGGGCCAAGATTTTGTCTGTTGACAGTGTGAGTTTTAAGTTAAGCAAGTCATGATAATTTGACTTCAAATTTATCTTTAATTTTGGTTTTGAATCTATATTCTGTGACACAAACTATTTTCAAGCACTATACCAGAACATGTATAAGTTGTGTCTATTTATTTGTGTATTTCTTTTCAGTCCTGTCAGACAGACTTAGTGAAAGACAATGGACACAAATACTTCCTCTCCGTGTTAGCTGATCCTTACATGCCTGTAAATGTATTTCTTATTATTTTATTTTCTTAAAATCAAACATATGACAGAAATATGCAAGTACAATGTATATGTAAGTTTTCATTGATGTACATGTAAACTGTACTTATTAATCCTCTTATTTTGTGAGGGTACTGAGTAATCATATTTTTGTTTGTGGATTGCACAGGCAGAGCACAGAACCATGGCAGCCTTTGTTCTGGCCATGATTGTCAACGACTACAAAAACGGGCAGGTAAGTCATCAACTCACTCAGAAAAAAACCCTGTATTGACAACCTTAAAAAATTAGATTTGTTTCCCAAAAATTGTACTTAAAAAGACCATGTTATTATCTGATTAAATAGTTATCAGTTTTATATATTGGCATTGCATTTTATTAACACATTAGTAATTAATTACATTGGATTCATATGATTACAGGATGCAGCGTTACAGGGCAATGTGATTGCCACCTGTCTGGAGCAGTTGTCCGACCCCAGTCCCTCCCTCAGGCAGTGGCTGGCCCTCTGTCTCGGAAAGGTCTACACATTTATATATATACTGTACAGTTATTAGTTTTAAGGAGAAGATTTATTAATCATTACAGTTTCAATTCTATACTTTATTATATGTCGGGATATTATTGTTCAGAATGCTTATTGGCAACTAAAAACTGGTCATTTAAATTATTTTCATTCTTATCTTTACATGTGAAGCATTTTGAGTTTTGTTGATATGTGTTCATATTATAGAAATGGTGTCTTCGGGCCTTCTGAAATGTTGAGAAATCTCTTTATTCAGATTTGATGATATTTATAGGTTTGGTCAAACTTTGACAATGCCCGCTGGTGTGGAGTGAGGGACAGGGCTCATGAGAAATTGTCAGTATTACTTAATGACCCATCCCCAGAGGTAAGTCTGATTGGATACTGCTGTCTGCTACTACAAACATCAATATTTGTCAAATACTGTGGAACCATTAAATTTATTCGGCATTATTTTCTAAATCATAAAACTAAGATTTAAAAGTTGAAAATGCTAGTAAACTCTGACAACTAATAACATACCCGTTAATTAATGAAAAACAGGAAACCTAAATAATTGTTCTATGAAATAACTGATTCCTCAGTGTTAAAACACAATAAAAGGTTTGTATCTGTTACCAATATTTACCTGCTTTATTATAACAGGTGAGGGCGAGTGTGGTGTTTGCCCTGGGGACGTTCATCAGTGTGACGGACCGAAGTGACCAGGCCAACAACATCGACCTGGGGGTGGGGATGATGCTGGCCTCTGTGGGGAATGATGGCAGTCCATTGGTCAGAAAAGTAGGTATACTTCTCAGCAGGGTTCTTCTGACAAATCTTTTTGTTTAACCCATACACACAGTAACACCAGGGCTGTCAAATTGCAGAAGGATGTGTCTTCCCTGGTCCAGCAACTTGAGTCCTCATTCTATAATGAGGTGGTGACATTTCAGGAAGTGGTGGTGGCATTATTTTCCTTGCTCCAACAGTTTTAGTCTATGTTCACTAATCTTTGATCAGTCCACGTTCACTAACCTACAATATTTCTATTACAGGAAGTAGTAGCGCTTTATTCCCTGGTTCAGCAGTTTGAGTTGCAGTTCATTAACCTTCTTGTGATATTTCCATTACAGGAAGGTTGTGGCGCTATCTTCCTTGCTTCATCAGTTTGAGTCACCATTAACTAACCTTGTTGCGATAGTTTTACATATGTATTACAGGAAGTAGTGGTGGCGCTATCTTCCCTGGTCCAGCAGTTTGAGTCGCAGTTCACTAACGTGGTGGTGCAGTGGATGGAGGAGGAGAAACAGAAGGAGAAGAGCGCCACTGTGACCGGGGAGGTCCCTGGTGGGTGGAATCTTGTATCTGGCACCACTGGTAACCACGTCCTGTCCTCTGTGCCTTCTGTCTGTTGTCTCTTTTTGTATGGGAGAGGGTTTCTTCGGAAAACTGATTACAACAATTTATTTGGCCATTAAAAATTAATGTTTTGTTTGTAAGCTTATGATTTTGAAATATATTGCAATTTTCTTTGATTTTATTTAAGTTTTCAAGAGTTAATATCTCATTTCTGTCAACTCAAGTTTTCTCAAAATTCATTAAGAAAATTAATGTTTTTATCCTTCAATGATTATATAGTAATGCTTGAGGAAATATACAATAATTTTTCTTGGCCTTTATCGTCAGGATCTATTTATTTTTTTTTTATGAATTTTTATATCATTAACCAAAGACTACTAGTATTATATTTTGGAGGAAATCAGATTGAAAAATTATTTTATAGGAAGTTCAAAGTCTATATGTTTTCAGAAGAAGCCCTTTTCTTACTAACTAGAAAAATTGTTTTAATTGAAGACATTTCATTTATTTTGTCGGTGGAAGGGAGATCTAAGTATTCTAACATAAATCATGTTATCTAGAGCAAAAACTATCAGTTACATTTTTTGTTCATGGTGAATGATACCTGTAGATAATTTTCCCCTCTTGACATAATATAATATCACAGATTATGTGTATTGGGTGTGTTACTGTGTAAACTTGTTTGCAAAATTGAAAGAAACCCTTAATTCCTACTTAAGAACTGTAGGGCCCCCAAAAATTAATCTATTCATTCTCAAGCCAAATATGCAAGAGGCAAGCATTTTATTTTTCTTTTGTAAAAATATAGCAAAGGGGAATAACTCGATATATACATTTTATACAAAAATTTGAAAAACTTATTTGTTTCCCGTTTATTATTGGCGAAAAAAAAATCCATGCAGCAGCATTTTTCAGTCGAGGCAGCAATGCCTAAAACCTTGGCCTAAACAATCTTTGCAAATTTTTAGTCAAATCTTAATCATTCCAAAGTTATTCTTGAATTTTTCTCTTGAGATTTCTGATATTTTTGTGTAAATTCAATTCAAGTTTTATTCAAGAGTTAACAATAGAACACAATAAACAAATGACTTGACTTGACTTGGATTACGACACATACGATACCTGTTTCCTATCATGAGGATATGCTTTTCTTAGCCGTTTTTCTTGTTTGTATTTTGTTTTTGTTTGTGTTTTATCCAAGTACTCAGCATACATTGTATATAAGCCTTTAGACTTTATTTATGTTACAACTTTCTTTGGTGCCTTCTCTTTAGTAGCACATGTAAAGGTGTTACTAAGTATAAATTGTACACAAGTATATCTTCATATATATGTGTGGCTAGCTACAGACCCAGTTAGTCGTGTGATACATTGTCTTCAAGCTTTCTTGTCATGTGGTGTAGGGATATCATAACACATCCATTGTATACATTTTCCTTCAATCACTCTACAGATTAAATTACACTGATTTCTTTCTGCACACTTTTTGATAATCAGAATTCTAACACACCTAATTCAGTAAATTTGTATGAATTTTAATGTTAATTTGTATTTCATGTATATATTGTAGATATTTCATTATTGCTCTAAAATTCAATCTTCAGATTTCATTTGATGATATAATGCTTTCATAAGATGATATATTACTTTCATCAGAAGTTACTGTATATTGCTTTCAATAGGTGATAAATAATGCCTTCATGATGGTCTACAATCTTTTTTCTTTCAGCCCTCCAGTCCTCTAACTCCATCGCCAACATGGGCGCGTCTTTCAGCTCCAGTGACAGCTACTCCGGAGAGAGCACCACGGTGCGGCGGACCTACTCCAGCTCCACCCTGGCAGGCACCACCTTCAGCAGCGTGTATATGACTGTGTGGAAGGTCCTAGTCCAGCTGGCAATGGGGCCACACAGAGAGGTGGCGGACATGGCCAAACAGATCGTCAATACTCTCAAACTCAAGGTAGTCTAAGTCAATACATGTACTCTCAAACTCAAGGTAGCCAAGTCAATATTCTCAAACTCAAGGTAGCCAAGTCAATACTCTCAGACTCAAGGTAGCCTAAGTCAATACTCTCAGACTCAAGGTAGCCTAAGTCAATGCTCTCAAACTCAAAGTACCCTAAGTCAATGCTCTCAAACTCAAAGTAGCCTAAGTCAATGCTCTCAAACTCAAAGTAGCCTAAGTCAATGCTCTCAAACTCAAGGTAGCCAAGTCAATACTCTCAAACTCAAGGTAGCCTAAGTCAATGCTCTCAAACTCAAGGTAGTCTATGTCAGTTGTTTTATGGGGACTGTGGATATAGTTGGTAAAGCTCCTGGCTAGAGTCTTAGGAGACAACAATTATATTTTCATTGTATATTTGCTCATTTCTCTTTTCTTATCATGAATTTTATTATACTTTCCTCATTGTGTGGGAGATATCACCCATGTGACATATAACAAACAGTCACATGCACACATGGCAAACAATAAAAAATCTACATGTATATGTTTAGAGTTACATGTATTTAATTCATTTATTCTCATCCATACTCACATAAAGGTACATAAATACAACTTATGTTTAATACATTTACATGATGTGATATGGAGTACCACAGTAGGTGTTTGTATAAACACATGTGACTTCTTTTACAGGCCTCACTGAGTGCTCGCCCCACCCATGTGATACAGAACCCCAAGACCTGCTACTCCGCCCCCTCTAGCCCTTCCAATACCGCCCCTATACATGGGTAAGTTGAGCCATTATAAATGAAACCTTAGATTTTTTGGTTTTGCTTATCTATATTGCATATTCATATTTAAAGTTGTTTTGTTAATATTATTAGAATATTCTATTTATTTTAGAACTCCTCCACAAAATCACTTCCCAGAAGACCATTCTACTCCAGGTAGTCAAATGAGGCGAGACTATTCCTCCCCCCATCTGTCGGGAAAAGTCAACTCCTACACTAGTCCTCATGGCAGGGGCAAGAAACTGCTCTCCGAGAGGAATTCTTCATCATTGGTATGATTATTATTGTAACTTTTTGTAATTAGATTTTCCTGTGTTTTTGAATTTCAAAGATATTATCAAACAATTTAGGATAAGCACCATAGAAATTGTGATGAATGTGTGTTCAAAACTTTATACATGTATGTATCATTTCTTATAGTATGCAATATTGACCCTTTGTGTATTATAATTTGTATTATAATTTATATTATAATACCAGTATACAATGTGAAATATGTTCAAAATAAACAATTTCTCAGATTCACGAAGAGAAGGAGGAAGAACCCAAAAGTCTCAAGTCTACCTCTGTGACGACCGAGTTCTTTGATTGGAGCTGCCGCCATTTTGCCCAGCCACTGATGCGATTGTCCGAAGAGCAGGATCCGGAGAGCTCCTCCCACCACAGACGAGAGTTCCGGTTCCTCCGGAACAACAACGTCAGACAGGAGGCCAGAGAGGAACAAGTCAGGGCAGGTATGTGTCAGGTCATATACTCTAAGAGTGTGAGGATTCTCTGCTTGAAACTAACATACACTGTATATACCTGTGCAGTGTACACCCCAATCAAACGAGAGGCATTGTGTAGTAAAGAAACACATGCACTTAAACACCACCAAGTTTTCATGTGATGGACAGAAGGAAAATATTTAAAAGATACGGAGAATTTTCTAATATTGATTAAAAGAGCCAATAAAGAATTATTTGTATTCCAAAAACAAATTAGAGTCATTGTGTAACAAAGGAAAACTTTACAGAAAAGCCTCCTTAACAGATTAACAAACCAACAAATTTTCAAACACTGGTACCGGTACTTGATAATATCTCTGTAGTTTGTAATATTATTTAAGTGGATAGTCTGTACCATGGATGTTCATTTGAATGTTTCAGGCTTTAACAGGCTAGATGTGGAGGTGTTTGTCAACAAAAACCAGGGAATCCCCTCGGTCATCAAGTTCCATCCGTACGAGGGCCACGTAGCCGTCGCAGACAAGGATGGAATATGGTCAGTCTCGCAAGGCTCTTCTATTGTACATGTAAATTTTTAATTTGGACTTGCTAACCCTATATTTCTCTATTTAATGAAATATCAAAAGGTTTATTGTGTTTGTTTTTAGTTTTTGGGATTGGGAACAGGGGACAAAGATTAACTACATTTACAATGAGAACCTGAAGAACACCAAGATATCAGCCATGGACTTCATCAACCCTCACGATGAGTCCCTGTTGTTGTGTGGAACAGGTGAGTACATGTATAGAGACATCAGCCATGGACTTCATCAACCCTCACGATGAGTCCCTGTTGTTGTGTGGAACAGGTGAGTACATGTATAGAGACATCAGCCATGGACTTCATCAACCCTCACAATGAGTCCCTGTTGTTGTGTGGAACAGGTGAGTACATGTATAGAGACATCAGCCATGGACTTCATCAACCCTCACGATGAGTCCCTGTTGTTGTGTGGAACAGGTGAGTACATGTATAGAGACATCAGCCATGGACTTCATCAACCCTCACAATGAGTCCCTGTTGTTGTGTGGAACAGGTGAGTACATGTATAGAGACATCAGCCATGGACTTCATCAACCCTCACAATGAGTCCCTGTTGTTGTGTGGAACAGGTGAGTACATGTATAGAGACATCAGCCATGGACTCCATCAACCCTCACGATGAGTCCCTGTTGTTGTGTGGAACAGGTGAGTACATGTATAGAGACATCAGCCATGGACTCCATCAACCCTCACGATGAGTCCCTGTTGTTGTGTGGAACAGGTGAGTACATGTATAGAGACATCAGCCATGGACTTCATCAACCCTCACGATGAGTCCCTGTTATTGTGTGGAACAGGTGAGTACATGTATAGAGACATCAGCCATGGACTTCATCAACCCTCACGATGAGTCCCTGTTGTTGTGTGGAACAGGTGAGTACATGTATAGAGACATCAGCCATGGACTTCATCAATCCTCACGATGAGTCCCTGTTGTTGTGTGGAACAGGTGAGTACATGTATAGAGACATCAGCCATGGACTTCATCAACCCTCACGATGAGTCCCTGTTGTTGTGTGGAACAGGTGAGTACATGTATAGAGACATCAGCCATGGACTTCATCAACCCTCACAATGAGTCCCTGTTGTTGTGTGGAACAGGTGAGTACATGTATAGAGACATCAGCCATGGACTCCATCAACCCTCACAATGAGTCCCTGTTGTGTGGAACAGGTGAGTACATGTATAGAGACATCAGCCATGGACTTCATCAACCCTCACAATGAGTCCCTGTTGTTGTGTGGAACAGGTGAGTACATGTATAGAGACATCAGCCATGGACTTCATCAACCCTCACAATGAGTCCCTGTTATTGTGTGGAACAGGTGAGTACATGTATAGAGACATCAGCCATGGACTTCATCAACCCTCACAATGAGTCCCTGTTGTTGTGTGGAACAGGTGAGTACATGTATAGAGACATCAGTCATGGACTTCATCAACCCTCACGATGAGTCCCTGTTGTTGTGTGGAACAGGTGAGTACATGTATAGAGACATCAGCCATGGACTCCATCAACCCTCACGATGAGTCCCTGTTATTGTGTGGAACAGGTGAGTACATGTATAGAGACATCAGCCATGGACTCCATCAACCCTCACAATGAGTCCCTGTTGTTGTGTGGAACAGGTGAGTACATGTATAGAGACATCAGCCATGGACTTCATCAACCCTCACGATGAGTCCCTGTTGTTGTGTGGAACAGGTGAGTACATGTATAGAGACATCAGCCATGGACTTCATCAACCCTCACAATGAGTCCCTGTTGTTGTGTGAAACAGGTTAGTACATGTATAGAGACATCAGCCATGGACTTCATCAATCCTCACAATGAGTCCCTGTTGTTGTGTGGAACAGGTGAGTACATGTATAGAGACATCAGCCATGGACTTCATCAACCCTCACGATGAGTCCCTGTTGTTGTGTGGAACAGGTGAGTACATGTATAGAGACATCAGCAATGGACTTCATCAACCCTCACAATGAGTCCCTGTTGTTGTGTGACATTAGGATCAACAAATTCACTAATCCTCAAAATGATTCGCAAATTTACCTCATAAAACTGGTATGTTATCGTTTGAGATATACATCATGTACTTCCAGTACTCTGTTATTCATTCTGTAGAATGCTTTCCTGTTTTGAGCTTTACATGTTTTGACCACTGGTATTTTGACCCAGCCCTATATTTTATTTTACATGTATCTGAATATATATATATATGTGTTTGACATTAACAGATGTATCATTGTTTGACAGATGATGGTTCGGTCCGGATATGGAGGAACTACCTATCAGAGGGGTATGATGGGAAGGAACTGGTGACAGCATTTCAAGCCATATCTGACCTCATTCCTACTGTCAGACGTAAGTTTCTGTATGGGGTAAATGACTGCATATGGTTAGGGTAGTTGACCCAATCACAGGTGTTAAAGCAAATATAATACATGTAATAGAACATTGATAAAAAATCCCAGTGGTATTAAAACTGTTTATAACTAAAAATTGTCCCATGACGTATTTGATCCGTATTTACACATGTACATTAACAGACAATGAATGGAACTCTGCGCGGGCATGTTAAGGCTTACCGATGCGATATGTAGAAAGTCACTTGTCTGTACTTCATACGATATGACGTCATAATTAACTTTGACGTCACGACCTGCATTCCTGTCGATAGTTCTCAGGGAATGTATCTTAACGTTAAAAGTGAATTATATCAAACCAGTATAATACCGCATGTTTCCTTTATATAGATGTTGCAGTTAATTCTAGACGTACAGAATTCATTCATATTAAAAACCAGTATCAAATAATCGGCAGTTTTAAAGCTTCGTTTTAAGGTAAAGACTATTTATAAACTAGTGGTTTGGAGACTCTCCCTGCTACGTGTAAACAACTGAATGAAGAAATTTTAATGCATGTAAAACCAGCTTGGCGCAGGTGAAAGATCAACACAATTTTAGAATGTTTTACGTAAAATTGGTAGAGAATATAAGTACCAATGTGAATCGTGCTGCGGAAACCTACGGATTTACCCCATTTTTTTGTAAATCGCTTTTGATTAGTAAAAATGTGCATTATTTTGATGATTTTGTGGAATGTTTCAACAATATCTTCTATAAACGAAATATCTATTTCTTTCCCAAGCAAGAACTTCAAAGTTTATGACTTAACAAAGGATTTTTCTTAAAAATATGTATGATTTAATGTCATTAATCACCTGCGCCGATGCGTTTTAACTAGATCATTTGCAATATTAGGATTCGCCTGTCACGTGATTACGAAGTACATATGACGTCACAAAAATGCATCAAATATAATGTTTAACATCGATGTCAATAAATGTAACATAGATTTAAAGAAATACTCCCGGTAAAATTATTTTTGCCATGATTCAAATAATATCGTTTTCCAGCCGTATTTTAGCATCGGGACGCCTTAACAATGCTGCGTGTATTTTGTAGGAGCTGGACTTGTGCTGGATTGGGAGCAGGAATCTGGAATGTTACTGGCCTCAGGGGATGTCCGAATCATACGGATCTGGGATTCTCAAAGGGAAACCAAAGTCCAGGTAAGTTCATAAGGAACCTGATGGTAATAGAGGGAATTAGGTGAGAATCTAGTTGTAGATGTTAAAACAAGAGGTTTGAATAAAGTCTCCACAAAGGAGAGTGAGGATGAAGGAAAAGAAATCAACAATTTTTTCAATCTTTATAAAGTTTGGCAGTATGTTTAAACCTTTTCGGTTGTTTGAAAACATTTTTGTGGTGTACAATGTACATGTATGTGCTGTTTACTTCGAGTTTTCTGTGATTTGTTACCAATCATTTACTGTGTACTTATACATGTAGTTTACTATATGTTAACCTGTAATTTACTATATGTGTACCTGTAGTTTACTGTGTGTGTACCTGTGGTTTACTGTATGTGTACCTGTGGTTTACTGTATGTGTACCTGTGGTTTACTGTATGTGTACCTGTGGTTTACTGTATGTGTACCTGTGGTTTACTGTATGTGTACCTGTGGTTTACTGTATGTGTACCTGTGGTTTACAGTTTGTGTACCTGTAGTTTACTTTATGTTTACCTGTAGGACATACCGACTGGAGCAGAGAGCTGTGTGACCAGTCTGGCCTCAGACTCGTTCGGCCGGTCTCTGCTGATCGCAGGTTGTGGCGATGGATCTGTACGGCTGTTCGACAGACGACTAGCTCCATCAGAATGGTCAGCAAAGTTCTCATTCTTATGTTTTATTTTAATAAATAGACAATAGCAACAGTTGGGATAAATCTAGTTTAAGAAAACTTATTTTAAAAAAGAAATGTATTACTGTATATGGGGTATTTTCACCCCATGTAATTTTTGGCCTTTACACCTGCAAACAGTTTCACCTGATCTTGAATTTGCCCAGACACAGTTGTGTTATAAGAGAGATAATTTGAGAAATTTAAATTTGCCCAGTCTTATATTAGCCCATTGACAATGAGGGCAAAGGGGCAAAAATAAAAGGGGGCAAGTATTTCCCTGTATACAGTACACATTATGTATTACATGTAGCACTGAGGCCATTGTTCTCCTTTTCAGTCGAGTTATGACTCTCAGGGAGCATAATAGATGGGTTGTCAAAGTTCACCTCCAGAAGGGGTCCGAGGGCAAAATTGTTAGTGCAAGGTAAGTCCAAGATTGAAACCTCACAGCTTATAAAGCAGCCATGCATGATTCATTACCGGTACTATTTGATCAAACTGTTCCTTTACCACTGACAATCTTTGCTATTTTCAGTAACGCTGGAGATGTGAGGTTTTGGGACCCGAGGTTCACAGAGTCGGTGAGAACACTGAACCTTACCCAGGGAATCACAGCCTTGGAGATTCACAAACACGCTGATGTGTTAGCTTGGTGAGTGTCAAAACTCACAGACATCATTCCATTTAATGTTATTCTCTCAGGCAAAAGAAAGCGTAATAGTTAAACTTTAGATGATTTACAGGCAGCTGTGTTGTTTGTAAACTCATGTCACATTCCTGTTCAAAGTTATCAGATTCTCAGCCTGATAAATCTCAGAACATTGTTATTATTATCCAATAGATATTGTCCATTCTTTATTCTAAAATACATGTAGAATCATTGAAAATGAATTTAAAAAGAAATACTCATGGTATCTATTTTTAATGAAGTTGTTCAGAAGGGTGTTGTCTGTTGTTGCAGTGGTTCCCCTAACCAGTTCATCGGTGTGTACAACACGTCGGGAGACAACCTGAGTACCATCAAGTACCACGAGGGATTCCTGGGACAGAGGATCGGCGCTGCCAGCTGTCTGGCATTTCATCCATACAAGGTACATAACTCCTCTCATCTAATGTATTTCCTGGTGTTGTTTTTATGGTCTTTTGATAATTTTTTGTTTGACAGTGTTTTTTTTCTATGAGGAACTGTTTAATTATTTTTCCAGAGTTATTGAATTTAGTTGATTCATGAAACTTTCTAAAGATGTATATGTTATATGTATTTAATTTATTTTGATGACATAGATTCAGCAAATCAATAACATCCACACAAGTATACTGAAGATAAATGTCAGCATGATGCAAGATTCAATCCATATGTAAACAAGCGCTCTAAATAAAAAAGCACATTTAACAAATATTGTTTTACAGGTGAAGCTTGCCGCGGGAAGTACGGACAGTTTTATTTCCGTCTACTCTACACCAGTGAAGCGCAGCTGATGACGGCCCAGGCGTTTTATGTTTACTTTGTCTTTCATTTTAATCATTTTAAAATCAATTGTTTTATTGAATATGTATATTGTTTCGAAGGACAATTCAATGATGAAGATTGTAAATTAAAATGTGCTTATTATTGTACATATACAATGTACATGTATATATTCATAATCATGTATGTTAGATTAGCATATAATGTAAACTAGGTCTTACATGTAGGTGTGTGTACATATATATTGTACTTTTAGCTAGCCATTGTGGGCTCTAATATTGGTATACTCCTAGATCATGTGTATAAAGATAGATATACAAGTATATAAATATATAAGGCTTCTGCTGATGATCTGTGTTAGTGATTGTATTATAGTCATCACCTGGTCATTGTGTGTGTTTATTGGTTTGCTTCCAGTGAGTATTTTATTTGCAAATAGGTGTCATTGTTTTATGTGCAGAAAGTTGAATGAATTGTCCATGTATCATGATTAAGAGAATTTGAATTGGCATCTACATACACAGGTGAAAACAACATTTCGTTTCTTTGAATGCATGGAAAATGCATGTCATGTAGATTTAATATATATCTATATAACAGTAATTGTTTTGTACATGTAAATAAAATGTATAAAGCTTATTAAAATGTACATTTGATTTACGTGAATTTAATGATATAAATGTGTTGGTTTTTGTGATTTATAGTGCAAAATGATAATGCATAATTATATGAGTTTGAATTTCGCTTATTATTCAATTGTATATTGTACATCAAGGTCCTCAATAATTTTTTTTAAATTACTGAATATGAATTGTTATAAAAATGAATTGTAGTGAAAATGAATTGAGATACATCTGTATCTAAAGGTAGACCACAAAAGTTTAGCTTTTGCTTATTAGTAGGGTGTTCAAAGTTTCTAGACTGTTTCCATGGAAATGCATGCGATACATGTATTTAATGTACTGAAGATAATTTTTAATCTAAATTACCAATTTGAATGTAGATATGAATTATTGTTGAAAAGAAAGATTGAAAAAACGAAATTTTGTTATGCTGTACCAGTATGTTAGAAGCGAGTGTGATGAGTTTTATACAGAATTGTTCGTGTGTATTTACCAATATTAAATGTGAACATAGTAGATATCAATAAGGAATTATCATGTGTGGAAACTTAGTAAAAGAGGTCCATTTGATGTCTTTACTAATTTGGTATATTGTTTAATATTGATAATACATGCAACACATGTAGAAGTGTTATTACAATACTTTATATCAACAAGTAAGCAATGCAAAACATGTATACCCTTTTAAAAGACCTTGTGATTTATTATTGCATTACCAAAGAGACAATTACAGAAGATGTTTGAGCTACCTGTCTTGAAATGGTCAAATGAACAGCTATCTTATAATCCAACAGCATCTATTTCCTTTGTTCCTACTCTTGTGTTGGACCTATGCAATAAAAATTATATGAACAAATGTATACTTAGTGTTTTCTTTTGTTCTAAATAGCAAAAATAATAACTGGCAGGCTAAATATTATTTAGGAGCATTTTGATTTTGATTTTTTTTCAAGATTTATATTTTGTACCAAGACAAAAAAACACTGGTGCATATTAATTACAAAACACGGCTCCTAACCAATAAAAACTGAGTACTAGTATGTTCTGTGATACGTGTACTCAATTTGAATCCAATTCTGTGTCACTGTCAACAGGTACATGTATTTGAATGTTGACAAACTTTTCAACTTTCCATTATCGATAAAAGAGAAACAACACACACTCATTTTATATGCTTACATTTTAATATAATCACTCTACAGATTACATGTGTATGGTTTATGATACAGTCAATTCTTATGAGCGATAGAAGAATAGAGTGAGTAAAAGACAGAAGGAAAACAGATCTTTATACAGGTACAAACTGATATCTATGAATGTTCATACTCTGTTATTGTGTACATTTATTAACAGGTCTCTAAAGCTAAGATGAACTTTTATGTACAGTACATTAATAGAATATATTTCATCTTGTTTGCTGCCAAATTTTAGATGAAATTCACTGGTATCTACATATACCTTGCATGTCATTTTAGTTCAATGCACCAATACAATAAACAATTGATTTCAATTCATCTTAACACAAAATCTTCCACAAAATTAAACCTAAAGATAGCACTATGCAGCTACTATATATACTACCTGTATTACCTGAGTTCACTGCATGAACATACTGTGACCCAGGATCTAATAAAGCTTTGTTTACAATTATTAGTTGCAGCAAATTCAATAGCACTCCTAATAAACATATGTACATGTACATTTACAACTCTGCCATTCTTACTTAAACTAGCTAGCCATTTAGTTGTCACAGTCACACATTCATACCAGAAACATGGGTATCTACATATAAAGTAACTTAATTAATGTCAATCAATGCAGTACATGTAGTTTGTGACATGGGATTTCATTTTTATTCTGTGAACACATTATTGCTGATATCAATGACAGAGGCCCTGAGCTCATGTATAGATGTCTCTGCTCATCGATGGCTTTGCTTAAATACTGCTGAAGTTCGAGGGCAGTATTATTAGTATGTATGGTACATGTATAATATAAACAAAATAGCATTTTGTTCTTCTAAAATGAATTATTTATATTCAGCATTTTACATTTCCTTTAAATGCTACTCCTTTTACAATACATCTGTCTTTAATACATTACAGTATTGTAACTGACAAATATACATGATAAGCACTCGATACCCTTTTGTTTTATCAAAAAATCTAACAATTATCCTGATTCTTATTACGTATATGTTATACTTTCAAAAATAATTCAAAAACACTTGAACATTTTTTTGGGGTTTCAAAAAAATTGCATATAATTATGCAAGTCTCTGACTGAGAATCAAGATGTTATAGTACAATTGCTGCCAAATTGAGAGTATATAATAGCTGTACATTTTATACCTGTATGTTTGAACATGAGACACAAAGACACAAACTTTCATTGAATCATTCACACAACCACATGTAATTCTTACATTATCACAGCCTTATACTTGGATGTACACACACAAACACTAGCACAATCTTTATACATCATGATCTTAAATGTCATAACTAAAAGGTACATGTTATGCAACAGCATGCAAGTACCGGTAAAACTTAATTCCTGGTATTTTTGAGCCGCTACAAATACAAAACAGAAATTCAACTCCATGAAGCTAATGCACTTCATTAAAAACATTAGAACTATGGTAAAATTTTACCAGACTATTATGTACTTGCACAAATTTATAAATATAGATTTAAAAAATGTATATGATAAGAACAAATGATTTACACATGATTAAGAAATTATTTCAACTTATTAGATCTAAACATAAATCCAGCACTTTCATTCTCTTTATACATGTAAAAACATTGTACATAAAACAATCACTCAATATTCTATTGCACATGCTGCCCGTAAGTATTGAATCTAGAAATTTAAGACACTGAACAAAACATCTTTTTTTGTTAAATCTTAGTTAATATATAAAAATTCCTGAAAATACATTTGGAGATTCGTTAACAAATTAGTGTACATAGTCAGTGTTTGAAGTGTTAATTTTTGATGTTCTTCTAGGTTTTCAACAAACAATCATAAACAAGAATGAATATTTCATAATGATTAAATCTCCTAATAAACTCTTACGTAACAAACACAAACAGTTTGCTACATATGTCAACCATACCGGATGTTGTAAGAATAAAAATCTATTAAGAAAATGTTTTCCCATAAAGCTCATCTACAGGTGAAAAACAAATTGTAATTATGGAGTCAATTTTATCCATAGCCTAGGACTTGATAAAAATCAATGTTTTTTTTTTAAATTGCCTCCGTTCAGAGATAAAAGTAAAATCATAGTCTTTAAAATACAGTACTATGCTGCCAACACTCTCTGACATATGTAATGGTATTAACAATGAGTTGATACTTAATCAAGCTAAAATCATCTTGACTGTACCCTGAATTGTTTTCCTACACATGGGGCACTTGTTCTGAGGGAGACTAGGCACACACCCCTCACAAGAGACCAGGTGATTACAAGGTGAGAATGACACCTGAACCTCCTCCACCCTACAGATTTTACACACAGCCCGATTCGACTTGGCAGACAGTCGACGGATCTCTTCCTCCATCTCTCGTAGACGTCTCTGGAACTCGCCCTCAGGGTTCTGCTCCAGCTCTCTCACCCTCTGTCTCTCTTGTTGAATTATTCTGTCCTTCTGCTCCAGCATTCTGTCCTTCTGCTGTAAGGCCTGATCCTTCTGCTGTAAGGCCTGATCCTTCTGCTGTAAGGCTTGCTGGTGTTGCTGTAAGGCTTGCTGGTGTTGCTGTAAAGCTTGATCTTTCTGCTGTAAGGCTTGATCCTTCTGCTGTAAGGCCTGATCCCTCTGCTGCAGCCTCTGTTTGAGAGACCTGTATTTTTGGCGGGACTCCACCACTTCCTGTGTGGTTTCCTCTACCACCCTAATGCTCCTCTCCAGGGCCTGATGGGTCTCCTCCACTTCCTGTCTAGCCTCCTCCACTTCTTCCTCCAGTTCAACTACAATCACATGGTTGTGACACACTGATTAATTATTCACTATAGATAAATTAAATATATTGTACTACATACAATTGATTTTTAAAAAATAATATTCTATTAATATATCCAGTATTTTTTATTATATACAAAGTAAATCTTCTGATATACATTTATACAATAAATCTGTAATCTCTCAGACTATCATATAAAACAGTAAACATTTCAAATTTATATATGTCTTTATAATATCTATTTTAAAACAAATAACATTATCTTGATACGTAAAGATAAAATCAATTAACACAATTAATCACTGGGTATTGCTTAAAATAATCATGTCCAATTTTTAAGATCAAATAAAAGTTCTTTACATATGGCCAAATAAAATCAAACTGTTATTACCTATACCTTTCGTTTCATTGCGGATTTCCTCAAACTCCTCAGGAGATGGCAGGAAACCTGGGAAAAAATGAATAAAAGACTTGTATATGTACAATCAAATTAATTGAAAGAAATCAGTGACATCAAATGAAAAAAAGTTAACATAATGTTTTTTGTTGTTCCCCTATTTATCTTATGTAGATGTTTCTCAGACATTCTCTGCTGAATACTATTTTTCCATCATAATCATTTTCATTGTACAGGGAGATAATTATTTATCATCAACATCTCTTAGACTTATAATTCCAACAACTCTGATTAGTTTTCAAAATATATTTCATGCAGTTTTGCATTATTTTGAAAACAGTTCAATTATAAAAATCTTCAGACTTTTGAAGGATTTATGGGATTCATTATGTAATTGTGTCCAACAGTTGCACAAAAACATTCAATATATAATACCGTATGTCACCGTAAAAACTTTTAATTTATTTATGAAATACACAACTTCTGTTTGTAACACGCTATTTCATTCATAATAAATGAAAAAGTTTTTGCTTATGTAAACTTTTCACTCAGATCACAGATTATTTATGAGGAAAATTTCTTTAAGTTTCGGCATATGTATGTCAGTGAATTGAATTGTAAGAAATATAATTAAAATAAGTATAATTAATTCTCATATGAACTTGATTGAAAGTAAAGTTTTCTTTTTTTATAAACCATTTCACAGCTTATAAAATGTAAATCACCCAACCAAGTTTATTGTATGAATTCATTTGCTGTAGAATCCATTTCTATTTCCTAACTTTGATTTGTCGTCACTTACCACTGGTTTCCAGACATATCTCCAGCACTCTCCAGAACTCCTGGGGTCTATACATCTTCTCCTTTACCATGATGTGGCTCAGCTCATCGTAGGAATAATCCTGAGGGAATCCTGAGTCATCCAGGCGTGAACTCAATGTGAACTTATCAATGTGGTCCACTGCATGCATCAGCTTGTCAAAATCTCTGTGAGCAGCCATACCTGATAAACAAGCAATATTTTTTAAAGAAAATAAGGAATCAGGTTCCTCAACAAGATGCTAAATCTCAGGTATATCCTTAACATTTGACTGATTAAAAGAATTTCAGTACAGCAATAAATAATGGCTACAGCTAAATGTACTACATGTATCACATTATAGTTTTAAAGAAGATATCAAAGTGTACAGTCATAGAGTAGACACTTTGGTTTTTGTGATTCATGGATCTAAATGTTATTCAAAACAAGCAAAGTTTTCATTAAAAATAGCCATCGGTTTCACTTCAAGCTGAATAATAGAATCTCTTTAAATTAATTTAGGTTGTAGTGCATACCTTCAATAAATATTGTAAACCAACTTTTATTCACATGTGAGAAATTTAGAACCTTGTCGTCATGATAATTTCTCGCCGTGAACCAGTTCTCAAATGTCTCTTTTAATTTTTTTCTCCAGATAATATAAATCTTGATTGAGAAAATTAGTTGGCATTAACCAATTTATCTTCGGAAAACTCCAAAATAAAGTTATAGCGAATAAAGTTGGTTTACAGTTTTAGAAAAGTGCAATGTAGATACAAATGTCTGCTTTACTAAAAACCCTAAGATATATGAACACTCAAGAACCATTACTGGGTGCAAAGCAAAAAGTTTAATTAACAGAAAAAATAATAAATACACTTATTCAAAATGTAATGTTTAGCTATATTTTTACATCTCAATAACTTAAATTCAAAACGATTCTAATGAACATGTATTTGTGGGTAAAATAGACGAAGATCTGAGGGTAATGTACCAGGTACATATGTATATTGGTAATCGCTGTCTCTCACACGGTCAGAAACAACTTACAATACATACATACATGTAGTAGTACATTTCTTTTTCTTTAAAGACAGTTTTAGTAAACCCAACTTATAAGTTACCCAGTTGCATGCTTAAATGATTTCCTTTTAATATGAACACCCCTGTTAATCTAACCAATGTTCAGTCAATAAGATTGGATTTGACTTACCTCCCTTGATTGTGTTCAGGTACTTGATGGCTGTCACCAGTTTCTCCTCAGGAACAATCGCTTCATCAAACTTTTCCCGAAAGTTTTTAACATAACTCTGCCTCATCTCCTCCTCAATGTCAACCTCAGACTGAGGTTCTGAAGAGGAGGGGAGCAGAGACAGCAGGGATTGAGGTATCCCTGCCTCACAGCAGGTGGAGACACTGACTTCCTGGTCCCTGGTAACCAAGGACTCTCCCACTGACTTGTTGGATACCTTTATCTTTGAGGTTCCAATACATTTGTCCGACACATTTTCTTCTTTTGTTTTACTCTGGAGCCAGAATGACAGCAGTACAGCAACAGCAATGAAAATAATCCTACAAACTTCCATGTCAAAAGACAACTTTTTCATGTATATCACGCCAAGAGCGAAGGCAAACAGACACAGGTACACATCCTGCCTGATGTTGCGATATCTCCATCGAGGGAGATAACTCAGTATCAGCCTGAGCAGTGACCTCTCCAGAAAGCTGTGGTTCCAGTCGATCAGAATCACGGCCAGGGAGGAGGACATGAAGATGGAGTCCACCAGTAGGGGGAATACTGAAGTTAGGTGACTCACATCAGAGGTCATCTGTAACACAAACATTGGTTAACATGGTCTAAGTATATCATAACTAGGTAGTGTTAGCATCAGAGAACATATATTGTAAAAATGATAATGCCATTCATGGTATACTCTCAATACCAAGTACTGAGGAGATATACTTTCAGAAAATAACATTAAAATTTTACCAGACTGAATCTGATTTTAGCTTTTCATATTTTTTTAATATCAAACTTTATATAATTATATTTATATATATATTCATGGGTATTATAGTTTCATAGGGCCGAACCAATTTAATTTCTTGTTTGTCGGACATCCAGTGAAAAAAGGTATGACCGGGTGAGCGATTAAATAACAAAGTATTAATTTTTGTAGTCAAAATTTTTGGGCGGTCCATAAATAAATTTGTGTGGACAATTATATTTTTTCTACTTGTTTCTGATTAATAAATCAAAACTATCTAAAATGTGAAAACTAGAGCGAAATAAAAACAGAAAACAGCACAGAATTTTCTGGATGTGGCAAATTAATAATTACATTATTTGTATAGTTTAATTTAAATTCGAGCACACGGGGTACGACGAACAAGAAATAATATTAGTGAGGCCTAGATTTAATGTACAGTGAATAAATCTCCAAGTCAAAATAGATGAAATTTACTTTAATATCTAAATTAAAGTAGATCCAGTGTTCTGTGACGTCACACCTTTTTGTAAAACTTTGAATTCTTTAAAAATTGTGCAAGATAGTTTTATTTATTTTATGTGAATATAATCACATGGATGTAATTAGAATTATTGGTATGTTAAAGATATTTTCGCACTTAATTTTATACTAAATTTCCAAATTTTTATATATTTTATCTATGCAAAGGGGAAATAACTCTATTTCTGACTTTTCTCTCAGTTGTATGTCTAAATGCTATAGTTTTTCTTATTCCAACGATTAATTTTTAAATATTTTTGTAATTTTAGTTTTCTGATAAAGTTGACATTAAAATTAAACAAGAAAAACAAATTTCTGCCTTCAAGATTTTACTTTTAACAGAAAAAAATACATTTTTCTAATGCTAAAATATGCTTTAGTTTATGTTTATCTGGCATCTCAAAAAGTGTGATGACATGTATATTTTTTCTAACAATTGATGACATTTAAGTCTATTAAGTCGAAATCAGTTCGGTTTTTCAACTTTCCTCAGAGAATTTTACGAGTATGGAGCTACCTTAAATGAAAATGTTTACAATATGTATTAATTTTGATTACATTTTACTTCATAGACACCAATACTAGTATCTACAGAATAAACACATTATAGATCTAATGTAGTCCAAGTAAGATAATAAATATAAGCAAAGCATCAGACATATTGATGCTAGTATGCGGTATTGTAAGTGATGTGTGGTGTAAGTCACTTGTTAAGGTACTAACACAAATCTACCATCCTACATGTATACATATACTATGTTATTAAAAGTAGTACATTTGGAGAAACTTGTTCGTTTTTAGTTATAATCATTATAAGAGCTCACATACAAGGATATTGATATTACATATCAGATGCAGTTTTATAAGAGCAGTTTAATTAGAAATGAATATGACAATTATGCTGTTATGATGTCCGAATTTCCTCTGATTCTCTTTCTTCTATACCCCAACTGAGTATAAAAAAACACACTTCTATATATTTTTTATAATGTTTGTGCAAAGTGCCATTGATTTTTTGATTCATATGTTAATATCTAATTTAAATATTCTCGATAGACTCAATCATTTAAAGAAAAATTGCCTTTATTATTTCGTCAAAACTAGATTTTTCCCGGGAGGGGGGTACTAACTTTAAGAGATTTTGGTAGGGAACCGAGAATAATGATGCACTTGACGATGATCCGAATGTAAAGATTAAGTATAATTCTAATGAGTCTTACCTTTAAATGGTTAAAATCCTGTCTTAAATCGTTAAAATAAAATAAAGTTCGTATAAATATTCCCTCGAGATGAGTGTAAACAAACAAGATGGCGGCTTCCTTTCGGAACTCTCGATTCGAATGTCAGACATGTCGGCCCAACGACACCTCGGCCCAACGACACTTCGGCCCCAGGACACCTCGGCCCAGACGGGTCGGCCCAAAATTTGAGACACCTCGGCTCACGTAAAAGACATCTCGGTTCAAGCAAAATTCAAACAAAAATATTTGATTTAAATGTTTTTATTTTATTTACCCCGGTACATATATATTTTATCAAAATATTACATATCAAAGACGTGTAAAAGAAATTGAATTAATAAAAAAATGAGACCATTAAGTTCTAATTGTTAAGCAAACAAAAAAAAAGAAAGTAAAATTAAGAAAATGACGACAATTTCGACAACGACAATGACACTATAATAGTTAAACAAACAAGAGGATGCAGCACTTTCCTTTGGAGTCGCAAACGCGTGTCACGGGTGACAATGAAGATTTAATTACGAACAGTTAATTATAAGACGATAATCACCAAAGTCCATATATATCCTTTCAATGATTACAACCCCATATCAGATTTACAAAATCGTCAGAGAAACAACACATCATGACATTTCATTTCATTATTACGCAAAATATTTTTATTGTGTCCACTTTCTGGTCAATCTTTGTAGATTTAATAAATTTATGAAAATATCTAAATATTGCAATCTTTAAATCCTAGATTTAACACTAATATATATATTTCAAGTGTGTCTTCAATTCCTGAAATTTCCGATCTACAAAATTCACATTTTCTATTATTATTGTAGTGAAAAAAGTTAAGTAATAAGATTTCGACAACCTTAAAGTCATAAAATTTCTATTGGCTGTTGACAAAAAAAAAAAAAAAAAAATGAGACGCGTGACCATCCAATGAAACAAATACAAAGGTTTGATTGACAGGTTTAGTCATACATGTATGCAAGTGTGACCCGATGTCCGAAGTTATGCGCGCTTATTGTACATATCGTTGTAAATTTAAAAACGATAGACATGACCTTTTCACTAAAAGTTGATTTAGGTTTGTTTCTATCTAACCTTCCACATAAAAAAATATTTTTTATAGACTTTAAATGAACTTTTTTCATTAATGTTGTGTAATAACGATATACTAACCATTCGATTCAGTGTTGATTAAATAAATATGATCATACTAATTTTAAATATAATGGTCTTGTGCGCGTCTTGTACGAACATTTTGATGCTAAATATCATCTGACAATTTTATCACATTTAGCAGCAATTCAATATTTCATGTCGTTGGACATTATCTTAAAAAAAGAGATAGAAAGAAGAAATCAATGAATAGATAAAGTAATTATCTGCCCCTATTTTTTTTTATTTAGTAGAACCTAAAAATTCATTGGGCCGAGGTGTCTTTTACATGGGCCGACGTGTCAATAAATTTGGGCCGATCCGTCTGGGCCGAGGTGTCAAACGCCCTTGGCCGAGGTGTCGTTGGGCCGAGATGTCCGTCTACCCTCGATTCATAGAAAACGCCGGGGAAAAATTCCGCGAAAATATGAACTGTCAAATTGTCAAACACATGTGTGGTGGTACTGAACTATTACATTTTTCACTCTTGTTTTATCGTGGTTGATGTAAAATCTTATGAATTTAGAAGTCTAAACAATCTGCATCTACTCTAGCCAAGGTTTTCTGATCCGCACTGCTTCTCACAAACGCATTGTAAATAACATGTTGCGTACCAATCAAGCCAATTTTCAATTAATATATCGATATAGAAAACATGCATGTAGGTATTTATGATATAATTAAAACAGCGATTGCATGGATTATAACAAATGGTTTCTAATATGCATTTTATCTGCAATGCTAGTTACCATCATACCTGCATGAAACACCAAAGAAAGTGGCATATTATATATATGATATAGCCCATACGAAAAAAAGAGGAGCGCCTTAATTTTTGATACTGGCGAAAATGGTTTTACAAATAAATGTTCATGTATATCGCTTTAATGTAATCGCTTTCGCTCTAAAACAAAACATAAAACAAAATTCTTTTAAAAAAAAGTGGTATTTTTCGTGAAATCTAAATGTTTCAAAAAATTGGGATATAAGGAATTGAAGTAAGTGAAAGAGACAGTCTAATGAGGGGATAGGAGAGAGAGAGTATATATATACATGTATGTTATTATAATTTATAAGATAGAAGGCATATAACAAAGCACCCTCATTCTGTCATCAAGACATTCGACATTTACTATATGAACCTTGTTAAGTTGATCCACGAAATTATTGTTCCTTGACGTACAATATCTGAAAACAAATTGTACACGTATATTGATAGGATCATTAGTCATAAATTTACGCATCCTTGAAATTTTTAATTATAACTAAGTCCACAAAGGGTAATATACGCAACAGTTGGGGTTTGCGTTTGATATTGCAATACATCTTGGCTTGTTATATCAGCGTGTATTGTAGCCGGGTTTCATTCTTATTTACATCTACCAAGTATTATTCCCATTATTTCTTACGGAAACTTATAGGTCAATTTTGTTCCCACGAATTATATATATTCAAATGAAATTACAATTGACTTTTATTTCGTGGGAACGACTTTTATTTCGTGGCCACGAATTAAAAATCAAAGTACTGAAGAACTGGCGGGAGTTGATTTTGTCGAGGTTTATTTATTTTAAAATCAATGCTATGTTATTTTGCATGATAAGTACATGTATGTATACGTAGTTTCTAATTTGAATTACGCATATTTTTATAATATGAATTTTTTAACTTTTTCGACTAAAATGTCGAGAAACCTCCATATGAATCATGTTAAATAATATTTAAAAGATAAAATTAATTCAATCAAACTATGTATCAGTGGTAGAAATATTTCTCGAAAATTGTATGGATCCAAGCAATATTGAACTCTAGTCTCGTTCAACCAAACGCTCGGCTGACACTGAAATCTCCGACAAGGGTTTACGGAGACAGCCGAGCGTCGAGTTGAACGAGACTATATTGAACTCTGGCGTAGGAATACATACGACTACAAAAAATATTTAAATTGTTCGTACCATTTTTTTTAAAAAATCTGACTATATTTAAGGTATTTGTAAATATGTTTCCTTGAAAAACAATCATTATGCTTTAGCATACATTACATCAAATTCATCAATTATTTTCAAGAACTAAGTCTTGTCAGGAGCAATGATTTGTGCTGAGGTCCAAACACTGTTTCACTTTCGGTTTGTCCGCGTGACTGCATAGGAGAGTTGATTAAAAATCAACTCCCAAAAATATCTCAAGCATATGTTGAGGTATTTATAGTCCCGGTTATTGGGATTTAACCGAACTCAAAATATCCCTGTAACCGGGCCAAAGGTTCCCAATACGCATGCGCCAATTAGTACTGCAGTTAATAAAAAAAGAAAACAATATGGAGGATAAGCAAGACGGTGACCCTAAATTCAAATTTGTACGTTTTTCATGATTTTGGATTGTATAGTTTAAAGTTTTAGGATCCATATTATACTCCTACTTCATATATATTATGATATTTTTTATTTAGTTATTATTCTGAAGTGGTATACACTTTTTTGTCAAGTTTATTGAGTTAATAGGAATAGGAAATTCGAGTTAATTTGGAAATCTTGTATCCATAATTGACCCCGTAATTATTTTTTAGTCCTATACTTGTGTCAGAAAGTATGTTTGCAATCATTTTAATCTATATCGTAGGTATGAACATATTTCAACCATATACATAATGATTGATTAATAATTGTTCTGATTGAAGGTCATTGTGATTATGTCGGTCTAATGACCGACATAATCACTATGACCTTCAGTGGAGACATCAAATCAGTCGCAGTGTTTCCTCCCCATAAGCAAGATTAAAAGATTGCTAGAGAACACCTACTTAAGAGAAAACGTACCCAATTCCTATGGTATGTTTTCTCCAAGAAAGAACGTATCCAGTTACCTAGGAAAATCATAATTAATAGTTTTAATAAATATTTTAAGATGCAACAAAATACAATTAGGGTGCAAAACACAGTTTTATATGTAACGTTATAAGGATGTTTTTAGATGAGGGACAAGCAAAACTGACCCGTTTGAATTTAAATTGTAAAAACATGTTACATACATATCTATATATCAACAGAGATTGGCAACTCCGCCATTAGCATGTTTTGTTGTTGAAAAATGGTACGGGACCAACCTTACTTTGTGAACTACATTTTAGTGAACTGAGATAATGATCTTTAACTAAAACTATACTGGCGTGCGACCAGTTCTCGCCGATTACTATTTCTTGCCAGTACATTGTGACGTCATTTTATAAACACATCAAATTATAGACGAAAAATGAGGTCACAATGTACTGGCGAGAAATGGTACTCGGCGAGAACTGGTTGCACGCCAGTATTGTTTTAATGAAAAGTGTGCATAGGTTTTAGACATTTTTGAAAGAAAAAATTGTAAAATCAAATTAAAGTAGTCCGAGTATCACATTACGTCATAATACAGATTTTACAATATTGGTTCGACTTTTACAAAGCGTTTTAGATACCCAGTATTGATTTTTCTCTACATCGCTGTTGTAAACAATGGCAATAATAAGCAATTAGAACGGTAATATATGTATTCTATGAGAGATAGAAATAATTAATGTTAAGAAACTCGATTCTGTTAAAGTAAAATGAAAAACGAAGTTTCTGATTAACCAGGATCTCAGGTATGCTTATATCTTGTTTGTTTTGATGCCCCCCCCCCCCCCCCCTTGCCGAATTTTTCTTTTTCTTTTACTAAAATCGGTTTAAATTTAGAGGCAGAAGCTATTACGAATTTAATAAATCGTCAATTAATTAATGTTTAAATGATATCTAACATTGTTGACAGATCTTTTTTCTAAGATGTCAATCTGAATAAACACCATAAATTTAAGTTTGAGTCCATAAAATAGTAAAAAAAAAATTACCAAACGCGATACTAGCATTGCATTTTTTGTATTCTATTTTGATACAATAACATCAGGTCCATAAAGCGTACTTACTTACAAAAATTTGCGCAAAATTATTGATGAAATATGGCTTAAATAAATTTTTTAAACTCTATTATGAATGTGCAGTTCTAATTTTCCCAAAATTGGTACGGTAATTATATTTAGGAAAAACGGACGTCTGGCAAATTTCATAATTGTCAATAATTTTCGCAAGGGGGTACACCCGTCTGAGAGGTGATAACAAACAAACTAGCTTGTAAACATGCATATTTTCTTTTGTATATGTATAACTAGAATGTATGTTTATCATTTAAAGCTAAGCTTTTAATGATTGAGCCCATTTAGTGCCGAGTATAGGACTACCTTAATATATAGAAAATATATTGGCCAGCTATAAAACATCGGCGAAATCTCGGACGACAGGAAGCCAACTGCCTCCTAAAACTTTTCCTTTAATATTGTTTATATGACATAAACTCATGAAAATAAAATATTTTAAATGTTTTGGTAATAGGTTTTAGTTGTTTTTATTTCGATATAATTGTTTTATATTAGAAAGATATAATGATTTAAACTGGGAACACTTTACAATAGGGACCGGGGGATTTCGCAAGATTTCGATCAGCTGCCAATCTCTGTTATTAATGTCTCTGATATGAATAGAAAGATAAAATTGTGAATTTTGTAAATATTTAAAAATAATGCACGTTACTTAAAGCTAGAACTTATTTGCCACTCAAAACAATATCTTTATATATTCACCAATCAAGGGCCCTCTGGGGGCATATACATTTAAAACAAGAATAGAATTCTGGACGCCCGGCATTTCTATGTCCCCGCTCTGCGTTGCGGCGGGGGACAAAAATAATATCATGATTATAACAAATAATGAATGAAATAATAGCCCAGAATGTACAGGTTCATATTACAGGCAACAATATGCAAAATGATTCATTAATTCAATGAAATATATGTATGAGATTCACGCATTTAACTGTGTGAAATAATGCGTGAATACAACAGCTATACAGAAATAGACAAAAGAATGCCTCTAAATGCAGTACACCCATGCATTTTAGGCTCCCCCTAACAGCAGAATGCAAATACATCAGCAATTTTAATTTTCATGCATATTCAAGAGCAAGTCCTTAGGCATCGTTTTAAAGTTTTTTTAGGATACATTTGTCAGCTTTTAAAAGAGCTATATTCCCCTCTAAAAAAATCATGAAATTCTGCACGCGTAAAATCCGGATGTTTTTGGAGTTACCTCCCTTTATTTTAGAGTCTCACAAAATTAATTTTTTAAATATTTTCTACATACTTTTTTCATGTATTAGAAAGATAAACCCCTATATCATGCAATTGAGAAATTAAAAAAAAATAATTTTCATGTATACCGCATGAAATAGCAAGAAAATCCATACCCATCATGCTTTTTCCAAGAGAAAAACCCCCTGGATTTTAAGTGAACCTGTGTTTAGCTACTTAAGCATTTGTGTCATTTGTTGCTTTTTTAAATACATAATTATGTGCATTATTATTTTGACAATAATTGCATATAAACACATGCACAAAGATCTCCTGAATATCCACAGGGTTTTGAGACAATCTGTGCAAAAAAAAAAAAATAATAGTATATATAGTATAATAGTGCTATTATACTATATATACGTTTTTTATTTTTTTTATGACACAAAAAAATATATTTCACAAACAGACTACACTAAGACTTAAGAAATTTTAGTTTAAATATTGTTTGTCTCTTAGGTTAGAAAAGAGGAAGAGAAGATCAAAAGACGACGGAGAGAAAAACTAAAAAGACTGTCAAATAAGGTAACCAAGCAGTCTAAATGCATGATATTTATACACAATTTTTAAATATCTGTAGTACTGGTAGTTCAAATAGTATATGCAAGCTGTAATTAAAATCTCGAATTAAACCCTCGCCCCTAAGGAGAAGTACTACGGTAGTACACTGTTTTACCCTTTGGTGTGTCTCTGTCTGTCCTTAACATATTTTCTTTGCATTTTTCACTTCACAGATAGTTGAAATTTAGGACACTATGTTTTGGCATGCCAAATAGAGGGATTCATTTCAAAACAAATTTGATGTCAACTTCCTGTTTATCTGTGCCAAAATTTTGAAGCAGTTTTTAGCTCACCAAGACAAAGTCGGGGGCAGCTTATGCTTAACCACCAGCGTCACCGTTCGGACCTGCATGGTTAAGGTTTTTGTTGTAGGTGCTGTATCTAAGTTGTTACTCGTCCTATCTTCACCAAATTTGCATGGATGATGCATCTGGACCTACAAATGAACTTGAAAGACCTGAGCCATGAATTTCAGATGCTGGAGGAGGTTAAGATTTTTGGAGCAGGTTAAAGTTTTTGGTGCAGGTGCCCTTTGATAGCCATTTGTAAGTTATTATGCGTTCTAAGCTCACCAGACTTGCATGGATGGTGTGTCTTATGATGCTGATGCACCTGACATGTTTGAATGCTTAATCTGATCCAAAGGTTTGGATGCTGGATGAGGTTAAAGTTTTAAAAGCTGGTTAAAGTTTATCGAGCAGGTGCACTCTAATGATTATACCTTAGTTATTACTGGTCCTAACTTCACCAAACTTGCAAGGATGGTGCGTCTGATGATACTGATGTGCTTGAATGCTGAATCTGAGCCATAGGTTACGGATGCTGGAGGAGGTTAAGGTTTAAAGAGCTGGTTAAAGTTTTTGGAGCTGGTGCCCTTCAATGATTATATCTTAATATTACTGGTCCTTACTTTAATTACTGACAGGCTTGAATTTTGAATCTGAGTCAAAGGTTTTAAATGCTAGATGAATTTTGTTTTTTCGAACAGGTCACATCTTCAGATACAGAGCATGATCTCCTTTATCAAGGATTCCAAAAAAAAACTCCTATCTGATGCAAAATTGTTTCATAGATTTTTTTTGTCCCCTGTTAGTTAACTATTTTCAGAAGTTGTTTAAATTTATTAGTCAAGTAAATTGAAGTGACCCTATAGGGCATTAATTTAAATGAAATTCAAAATTACTGATATGATTGTAGTGTTTTGGAATTTTAAAATTGTTTGTACCCGGTAATATTAAATTTTCTTTTTTACATATTTATACATAGTGTGGTAATTTTGGTAATGTTTTAAGAGTATTTTTAATTTAACAAGCTCATCAAAGAAAATCATAGTCTTATAGGATCAATTTTCTGATATGGAGTTCCATTGTACTATAGGAGAAAGTTTGGAAAATTTGAAACAGCTAACTGCATCTGTCAAGACTCTTATTCGAAAGATATTCAAAGTTTTATCAACAGAAGAGCATTGCTTGGCTACCTGTATTTCCATTTACTGCAAAGGGAGGGGTTATTCTGACTTTGATTTTAAATATTTCTTTGTTAACTAATTTTTCTTTTAACAATTCTACAAATTTTTTTTTATTTGTATGTGTTCCAAACCTTTATTATTCAATTCAATTATTTGTCCCATTTGAAATTAGCCTTGCGGGGGTATTAGTCCCATTAGGACAGTTCTACCGGTAGTTTGTTTTGTCATCATTTAATGTGTTAGTTTTGCTCAACAATTCTTTGTGTTTTTGTTTTTAAAAAGGAATTATTAATGTAAACTAAAACAAATCCACAATTGTAGATCAGAGAATTCATGGAAGAGGAACCTGATGTTCCAGTAGTGTTTTTGCACACACTCAATGGAAAAACAGAGGGACATGGTAATGGTTTGTGATAATTTTGTGGTCAAGGTTTAGTATTTGTGTTTGACACATACATAGCAGTATTACTCCTCTCACAAACAGGAAGAACATCTCTTACTATGTTGTAGGTGTGTTAGTGTTTCTGTGCTAGCCTATATTATATTGGTTTTAAATGGTTGTGGGCAAGATTGATTAAAAACCATAGATCTTGGGATCGTTTAACTTTGCACACATCTTTAGCACACAGCTATAGCATTGTAATGAATTAAAACCTAATATGAATATTTTTATAGATATACGGTAAGTGTTTTTGGAATAAGATTTTACCTACAAAAAGCATTTTGCAAATTTCAATTTTATAAGTCAATGTTATGTAAAGATATACATTTAACTTAATTGCCTGGTTCAAAAAGTCATAATTATATAAAATGACATCAATGAAATCATCAGGTTTTGCAAGATACATGTACATGTATGGAAAATCCATGACCATCTGTTGTGAAATCGTGTGTGCAATGTGAAAGCAACAACCCATATGTGCTTCAAACTGACACAGAGTTTTGGAAAATATTACTCCTGCTGCAGATTTGAATGCACAGTTACAGTATTAGTGTATACCTCTCAATATGCAGTCACAAAATGTTTTATAAAATATTCATTTAGTTTCTCCATGGTTGCGAGACATCTGTGGAGATTTCTCAACCCAGATGGCATCAGCCAGTATGGCACATCATGCTGACATGTTATTATCAGCTAAAGGTAAAAAAAATAAATAATTGATTGAAAAGATGGTACAGTTCTTTGTCATGTAAATGAAGTATATGTTGTGTTTTTTGTTAACATTCTGAATGTTGAATCAAAAATTCCAGTTTAAGACCCAAAATGAATGTGATAATTGCTAGGTACTATTTATTTATCATTATGATTTATTAGAATAGAAAAAAATAAGCTTAAAATATAACTTTTACCTGTAAATTGAACTAATTTAAACAAAAACAGCACGAGCCATATTTACAAAACAAAGAACTGTGAGCTCTGTATCTTGCTTATAACTCTACGACTGACACACAAATTTTAGTTAATCATCAGAATTGTATTTCTAAAACATTACAAACAACAAAAACTGAAAAATAACATTGATCAAAGTCATGACCATGCCCTTTTATCACAAATCTAGCATGAAAGTACACGCTAAGGCTGATGTACGTAGCATTGTGTTGAGTGTTGACTACTTTCTAATGAGTGTGTATTTCAATTGTGATTTGCAACAGAGATTCTGATTGGCGCATTTATATAGACTCATCCATTTATCAAGTGCATGTTGAGAACATGATGCTAACACGTGGAAACAAATGCCGGAGAAAGAAAACTTATGATAAATTTGTACTTGCAAGCTATACATGTAAATTACATACAGAGTTACTTTAGAACAAACGGGGCAATGTTTACATTCATGTGTAAATAATGCTCGTGAAAATAAAGAAAAAGTTCTCTAAAAGCAGGGATGGGCGCATATAGATTAAAGTCACAGATTGTTCTTCTCTTATCCAATAACATTATTTATGTACTATATGTGGTGTATAGCATGAGTTGAACTGACTGTCTTTCCTCACAAAAAGCTTGCTGCAAAATGTAGATCCACGGAAAAATTCAGGTTGACACACCTTGAAATTCATTAGACATTTTATAGCATATGTCTTTACTCATATGCTTACAATAAATCTTTGAAACATATCACCTGCTTTGTAAAATGAAGAAGTGTGGTTTGTTTATATGCATGTAAATTGGACACTTGATCTGCACATGAATTTTACAATCCAAGGTCGATTAGCATGTTTGAGAGAAAGTCCATGGCAAGTAAAGCATCAGCATCAGTGGTGAAAAAAAATATTGTCTCAGACTGATGAATATAGAGCTACATGTAGTAAAATTAATACTTTTACAGACTGAGTTACAAAATCAGATTAATCACAGTTTAGTCCAAAATTGAGCACATTTCTGTCATAGATTTTGAATTGATCAATGAAGCATTTTGCTGAAAAATGAAATGGGGAACCCATTTAAACATTGTTCTTGACAATTGTTTACACCATATAAAACAAGAAGCGATTATTGTGAAAACTCTTCGTCAAGTATTGCAGTCATTTAGTTTTTGTAGTCTTGATACAGAGTTAATTGACACAGCTGGCAGTTGATTCATAAATTATCAATACCATGCAAGCAGGTAAAAGTGGGCGGGTACTTAAACGGCCACTGAAAATGCTTGTTTCATAAACTGCAACTCACAATTTAGATTGTTAACCTATTACACCCAATAGAGCTGTCACTCAATGCATCAGTCCATCAGTCTCAGCGCATACACCCATGCTAGATTTGCGATGTTTGTTGATCACATTTCATTGATACAACTAGAATACAAAGTTCCTACGGCTGAGGAGGAATGGAAGAATCTTCTTTCATTAAATGCAGTAGAGACCCCGGAAGCCATTCTGAGAAAAATCCTGCCATTGATTCTCAAAGGGATTGTACAAGGTGTATTGCTCAATGGCAATTGTTTGAAGATTTAGAATATATTTCAAGTATCTCTTATTATGATATTAACAACAGTAATTTGTGTCAAAAAGGAAAGAACATTTGGAAAGGTCCAAGACCAGAGGGATGGCCAGCGAGCATTCCTTTTCAGGATCCTAATAGAACAAGTAAGGATGACACAAACAGAGCATTCATATTAAACAAAAGAACAATGGTAGAGAGTTATACATTTGATGACGATTTTAAGCATTAACAATTCACATCTAAAAGAGACAGAACTGCTAAATGTAATAAGCTGCTTATTTCCATCTTGCATGAGTTGACAAAATTATATACCGTAATTATTATATTTATCGTTTCTAGGGAAACGCTGCTAAAGAAATGAAATTGTCGGATGTAATAAACACACACACATTTATATATTCATTTTGAAGTTAGTTAATTCAGATTTTCCTATACTTGTTCAAAAATCAAATTTTTTAGAGGGAAAAATTTCACAGGCAATGCAATTACTGTTATTCAATTGAGACATGTTGAAGGTGAGCTATGTGCATAAGGAAGCATATCAGAGAACTAACCATTAAGATTGTTTTTAGTCAATCATAGAAAGTTGGGAGCAGAGGATTTAAGAAAGATTTTCAACAGCTTCCAGGTGTTTCACTGCATAGTAAGTTATGTTAATTTTCTTTAAGTCGGTATGAGACATCTCAAAATTGTGACGGACTATTTATTATGATAAATGATGAAGTAGAGTGCAATTTTATAAGTGTTTTCTTTCCCAAATTGTCATATAACAGTATAGCTTAATGGGTTAGAGGGTCAACTACAATCTTTAAGTCATGAGTTCAAATTTATGAGTGTGAATCTTGCTGGGAATTTTAAAAAGTAAACCTTTATAAATATTTTTAAAACATTGTTTACTTTTCACCACATTAATATCAACAGATGTCCATCAGTGGTGATAAGTAATAGAGGCAATCACCAATGCGTATGCAACAATACATACCACTATTTTCATTTATGAATCATTGAATAATTATTTCAAATCACACATTTGGAATTTCTTTGTACCAACGAAGGATGTCCCAGAGCAGCCTTCTGCCTGTAACGTCAACGATGGCAGTGCTTTTCTTGAGAAGGTACTTTCATATTTATTACGAGTAATTATTTCCCTTTTTCAACAAATGTGTGTACTTTATTTATGTGTTATCTTTTATTTCATGCTTTCATCCTATTTATGCAGGAAAGCATTTCATCCTACAAGGTAGAGAACCTTATGAACAAGGTAATAAGAAGATAAACTAGAGCAAAGCTCGTTGCAAAGCAACGAGTGGGTCTTCCGTTAATATCGGAAGTAAAGCTGGAAGTTTCTGTAAGAAGCAGAGCTCTTAAACCAATAACAAGAGTAACTAAAATAAAAAGATGAAAAAATCGAATTATTCCTGGTACGACTTAACAAAATCCGAATGATTTTAAGTACGACTTAACAAACACCTTTCCGATTTCAAGAACGACTTAACAAAAAAAATCCGAATTGTTCAAGTACGACTTAACAATTATTTTTGGTACGAGTTAATTTTACCATTAACATTACGCTATTTTTTAAACCAAGGACGCGGAAACAAAATTTCCGGAAAAATCAAATTTTTAAACCCCGATATCTCTGTAATGCATCGTCCGATTTTCAAACGGATTTCAGTTTCGTATTCAGCATGACCAACTCTACAAACCTCGTAATCATTTGAAATTAAAACGAAAAATTCGAAAATTCGAAAATTTTAAAACACTTCCGGTTTAGACCGGAAGTGACGGAAACTAATTTCCAGTCTTATGTCCAAATAAAAACGATCATTGCTTCAACACAGAAAATTCCAAGTCTTTATCTTGAACCGTTTTTGAAAAACGCCCTGGACAAAATTACTTTTTTAAAATTAAAAAATTGACGTAACGTAAAAACGGAAGTGAGGTTGTAATTGAAAATTTTAAAACTTTGAGGCACAATAATGCTTTATAATCCCTGAAAGTTTCATGTAAATCTGTTGAAAACTTTTTGAGATATTAAGCTTTGAAAAAGTCAGAAAAATAAAGAAAAAGAAAAATAATAATAATGAAAAAGAAACAATAGAATAACAAGAGGGTCTTCCGTTGAAAACGGAAGACCCTAATAAAGTGCTAGTAGTATCTGGTACATTCACTTTAATAATAAACCACAAGGTTATTAAGTTAAATGATATATCAATTTGGTATTAAAATGTGATTATTTTCTCTGAAGCTTAAAGGGCTTCTCAGAAGATTTGTTCATGTATCAACCAATTTCATATTACAGTAATTTTTGAACTTCAATTTAAGTTGGATATAGCAAGTCATTCTAAATAATAAATTTGCCTATTTTTATAACCCTTCTCTAAAGGAGATGGGGTTATCATGTTTTACCCTTGTGATTCCATTAAATTTCTGTGACATTTTTCTCAGCATTAGCTTACTCCTTACATACTGTGAACAAATCGCGTGTCCCTGGTTTTTCGTCATAAGCATGTAGCTTGCATCTAAGAAAATACCTGTTAATGTACATTAATGTTGATATGCAGTCATGTTACAAGAAATTGATGTGTGTTTCTGTAAAATGTATTTGCTAATATTTTATTCAGTGCAAGTTTAATGATGTGCAGCAACTTATGGACAAAATGCCTTCTCCGGAGGTTGTTGCATCAGTTGTTGCAACACACACATCAACTAAGACCCTGCGAGAGGCCTTTATGGCTCATAAAACGTTTCCAGTGGCCTTGGTTCAACCTGGGTATGTTTTTCTAAATCAAAACACTTTCCGAAGGTTTGAAAAATTATTGTCAGTTTATATAAAAATTATTATTTCTTCTCAATTACCGGTATTCAAGTGGTGTGAATCGAGAAGGCTTTGCAAAGCTTTTACAATGTAAAAGTATCAGGGAATGCTTTAACATGTATGCCCCCTGCAGCCAAGCCCATCTAGATCTGCTTATGAGAGTTCAAGGAATTCTTCATATGGGCCACTATGCCCAGCAGGTTTGAATCAGATTGCCAAATACCTTGAATATTCTCAAATTTTGAAAGAATTATTTTAAGGTGTTCACAGTTTGTACTTAATCCTTTTTGATAGTATGAGCGTGTAGTCAGTGGAGGAGTGAAGCCTCAGGTTATCTGTGATCTCCTTGGGATTAGTGGAGGAGATGACATGCTGAAATGTTTTGAAGATGCCATGACTAACTCCAATGGTAATAGAAGTACCGGTAATCAAAATGGCTTTGAAGTTTTTGATATGTTGTACATGTAATTCCATAGTTTCTTTTCTTTCTGGTATGATTATACTTGCTTTTGCTTGGTGAATTTAGATCGGTTCAGATTGCTTCTCCTGGCAGGGGCATTAGAAATCAATATCAAACTACATGAGAATAAGCAGGTTATTTCTTTCCCTCCGTGTCCTTGTGTTCCCTCTGCAAAGCAGACATTGGAGATTGTTAGGAGTGAAGGCTGTTATAACCTATTGGTTCCTGTTTCTTTTCTAGCAGGTGAATTTTTAATTGGTTTTTTATTAACAGAAGTTCTATTTCATTAGCAAATTGTGTTCATGATTTAATACATGTTTGCAATGAAATGGTTCTTTTGTACTTCATGTCACATCAGATATTTGTTTTATCTAAAGGGCGTCATATGTATGTTTCTCTATCCTTTAGTGCATTCTTTTGCATATGAAATGCCATGTTTTGGTTGACTTTTGACAATTTTCTTCCACTTAATGAAGGGTGCAACACTCCAAACCCCACACCTCAAGTTATTGAGAAGCTCAGACTTCCTGGAATGGATAATGTGTGAGAAATAAATATTCTGTTCTTATTTGTTCTCTTTCCACTTATATACTTTTTTTTTTTGGTTTTTTTCTTTTTATTCTAATCTGATGAATTGAATGAATTGTTTCCTAGTTCAACTTTTTCTATGTTTTCTTTATGATTTGGATTCCATCTTTTGCTAAATTTGCGGGATATTTGTGTTTATCTTGGCTATACTGTCTTCATTTCTGTAACTTCTTTAATATGAGTACAACTAGTGTGTATGCTGTTAGACCTTAAGTGATGAACATGGATACTATTTAACAAAAGTTGAATTAAATTAATTCACCTTCAACAAAGCGTGGCTCATACTGTTTATGCTCATACCTCCATTTCCTTTAAAAATATGGATTGATTTGCTGATTGGTTTGAAAATCCTTTCTTTTCTGGTTTGTTTTGATGTTCCAGCATTAAAATGTTTTGCTTATACCTGTAGTCATAGAATTGAAATGGGGATAGATCTTTATGAGGTTGACATGGTGTCCCTCCACCCAATGAGATGGTTGACAGATGCCATCATTGATGTTGCGACAAGGTACCAATGCTCTTTTATCTTAAATAAAGAGAAAATGTTCTCATATCCTACTGGAAACCATGTATATATATGTATATTATTGTTTTCCCCCAAAAGTGGAGTTCCTTTGCTTTTAAAAATAGAATTCATTCACTTTGATACAGAAGAATGAAAGAAGACTTGGGCACAGAGAATGTGTTTATTCTGAACACGGCATTTGCCCAAAAGCTTTTGGTGAAAGGCAAGCTGTAAGTATTGATTCATTTTAAAATTATAACATATGATTACCAGTACAAAATAGAACAACACACTCATTTCAGCATTGAATGCTTATTTTTTGATGTCGGTCCTGTAACACACCAATCAGTGCAGACAAACCAAATACTGCCTGTTAGCGTCGTATGATAATTTGTCTGCACAGCTTGGTGTGTTACAGCACTGACGACATCCAAAATAAAGCATTCAATGCTTATATTTATTTTTATACTGATGTATATTTGTAAAGAATATATAAATATTGTTGATATAAAGCCATTATATTAGCTTTCAGTCAGGGTATGAAACATACATGGAACAGCCATATCAACATGTTACTGTTTACAGGGTTATTTTCACCCCATGTTATTTTTGCCCTTCATCACTTGCATATGGTTTTGACAATATGAGTATGTAATTCGTCCAGTCTTGAATTCGCTTGCTGACAACGAGGGTCGAAATGAGTGAAAATAAAACGGGGGTGAATATTTCCCTGTATACAATATTTAGTTCACTTCCTCGACTAAAAATATAGTGCCAGGAACTTTGGAGAGAAAAATTGTTCATTAAGGAGTAAATATTATTTAACATTTATTTTAAAAAGTACATATCAAATTGGTGAAGTAAATTTGAACAATGTTTCATTTAATCTTACAAAAATAAATATACTCAATACAAAAATAGATATACTCAAAACACATGTAAACGTTTATGATGTGCTCACGGCTTATTAATTAGCAAAGTGCATTCATAGAAAATTGAACGTTGCAGATTTCCAATGCAAACATAAGGGGAAATATACACTAAATGTAAATATGAATAAATGACATACAGATAAGAATGCTTACATCAAATAAGTGTCTTCTTCAAACAGGAACAGGAGACCACTAAACATGAGTGGGTGCAATTATGTCGGAGTAGAGGACACTTTGACCAACATTGAGCTGAAGGATGGAACAATCATCCTTGTTCCTATCAGTAACATGTAAGGGAGTGAATCTATTGCATATTGTGTTAACAGTTTTTATTTATGGTAATAAAAAGAGGAGAGAGAATTTTAATCAGAAGTTGATACACAAACAATTTCCTTTTCACACTTGATTGGCAGGTTACATTGGTATCTTGGTGCTTTGTCTGTAATGGCAGGAGATTTTGGTTCGATCTCAATCATATGTTCCATGAGTGGGAGCTATGTTGATGAGGAATCATCATTGAGAGTGTACGTTTAACACTTGTGAACTTTTCATTCCTTTTTTGTGCAATATAGAAAGTGAGTCTGACAAATATATATCCAAGTATATGTTTAAAAATATATAGGTATGTTTTTAGGTTCTTTGAAAAGGAATTGGAGAAGGCAGGACGGGCTGCAAATACTGTTATTGTTCAGCACACTGAGGTGAACTGGTTATAAAGGTTTTGTTCATTGTTAATCCCAAGAGATAGCTCTTTCTTGCTTATGAAATACATTTAAATTTGAAAGGGGGGGGGGGTGAGAAAGAAACCCCAATGATTTACTAGCATTTATTCTTTGTTTGCAACAATATGTCGGGGATATTACCATTCAAATTAATGTTTGATATTACACAACGGTGAGGTCATTATTTATTTGTACATATTTCCATGGATATGATGTCTCAAAAAGCTTCATGAAATGGATTTTTAGATTCTCATAAAAAGTTGCTTCAACAAGTGATTTAAAAAATCCCACATGATCTGTGATGGTATGTGTTATCTATTAGCTTGCCAAAGCTTTGGAATAGCATCATTGTATAAAAAAACTCATTCTTACATACTCACCTTTTTATTATTTTCAATGGTAGGTCCCACAACAGAAAAACAGCTACGACTGTGGCGTTTATCTCCTTTCTTTTGTGAGGAACATTCTACAGGTTGGAATATTTTATATTGTATTATATTTGTATTTTCCTAATGTATTACCTACAATATCAATAATTATTTGAATTGTTTTATCTTTAGAACCAGTCACTTTCACATCTGTCGGATACAGTAATCCTCACAAGGAATGAGGTTTCTAACTTGTGTTTCAACTAGAGAATATAATGAATTCACAAAATCCTCTTCATTCTTTGTTGTTGTGTTTTTATTGTACAAAAAGATGAGGTATGTATTTTCAAAACGAGTACTCAATCGACACAACCCAGTCAATTTCTCATTTCGCTGAGTAATAGGCTAATTGATTGCAGTTTTCAGGATTTTTAATAGATTTGTTTTGAATTAATTTCTAGGTCAGCTTGATTTTTTTGTTTTGAAACACATGTACACCTTTTAGCGTTAGGTCTCGATTAGATCGGGCACGGAAAAGACGTAATAACGCGTGAATTACGTCAGACGTTGTTTTATGACGTATGGATCATTACCTTAAATGTTGGTCGGCATTATGCGGTGCCTGTTACAGTTGATACACCCCAAATGTTAGGGATCTAAGGTAGTCGTCACCTAACCGTGGGAGTGTGAAATCAATGGATTCCATGCTCTGCCAATGACTTAAATGTTTCTTTAAATGTCTCTGAGATTCGACCTCCTGTTGGACAAGGTTTGCCATTTTAGAGCGTTCGACCATCTTACGGGCTATGTCGCAATCGTTGTCACGGGATTGCTGTAATGGGGCACAAAAACTATTGCAAAAATTGCTGCTACTATATTAATGTATTTTTTAAGGTGGCAGGGAACATGTTTTTTATACAATTCATTGTAGCCAAGGGATGCATGTCTTCGGAACTCTGTAACTAGAATTTCCTCAGGTCCTATTCAGCACAAATACCTTTAATTCACCCTTTATAAGGCCAATCAATTTCTGAAGAAAATTACTATACATGTACTCTCAGTCTGTCCCGAGTTTTTGCTTCCACGACTTTTTGCTTGATATTTCGATAATCATAAATACCTTTTTGCTCAAACTACGTTCATCCACAAATATGAAAAATGTCCAGATTAGCTGTTTTGAAACGCCCCGTCTACCGCTTCAGGTTTCAATACACATCCCAAAATTGAAAGTCTACGGGGATTTTGCATTGCATCAGCCATTATTAAGTCCAGATGATAACGTTAATAAATAGCGATGTATTCCGAATGGAGAAAAGATGTACACATTTTCCATGATAAATCTCCGTAAGAAAATTGTTTTTGTTCCTTTGAAATTTTATGAGTGAAAAGGGATAATTGTTCAATGAAGATATCTTGGATATATTCCCTTTCATGCATCGATTTCAATGGTATTTCTTTCACAGGTATGTGTATTTTTATTAAAAATCATTAAAAATTGATGACAGCAATAACTTGGGACAGACTATATAGTCAAAACCTGTAAAATTCTCTACTTACTGGTTTTATGAGATTTTGACCCTTTCATATTTTGCTAATTTTTCATGATTTTTCAGCTTTTTAGACCTCCCCCAGCTAATTCCCTGCAGAGGGTTGACCTTCCGTACCGCGTGCATGTTGCACTATCACATGTCAGAAACTTACCGGTGTATAGTTTACAATGTCCCATCCACCTACTTTTCGTGTTATTTTACCTCTTGTCTGTAACTTGCAATTTCTCTGTGTAAAGTCAACACAACAGTCATAGCCGCAGGTTTCGCATTTTACTTCTGATACCAAGTACCTAATATATGGGGCTTACATATTGCATATCAATTTTAACAAGCGACACCCCTCTAACTAATGATAATCATTAAAAATCATTTCATGAATTTTAGAAACACTCATAAGCCTTCAAGTACAGCAACTCTTAATTTTACAAAAATATTGACCGGGTACTTTATCCGAAACTGTCCCTTGCTAGCTTAAGATGGGGAATATCTTTGTTACATACTACTTTGTCCAAGAACTTTCATGTCTTCAACCTAGCATTGACCGACTCAACAGCCCATCTAATCTTTGTTACGAGTCTTGATTCATTCCCCTCCCTTGCACTGATTTGTTTTTCTTTAGGACCAAGAAATGCAGGGAATTTCGTACAAAACCCGATATCGTTTAAAAACTCTATGGAGTCACGAAAACCTCTGTCGAGAATAAGAATATCATCTTTTTTAATTAAACAACTGTAACAAGTTCTCATCATTTGATTTGACCATATATTTCCGAATTGAGGCGTCGTTGTTTCGACCATTGGCAAAAAATGGGCCCAGAATACTATAATGATGTAGCCGTCAGTTGCTGTAACTACTATTGGTTTTACTAAGGATCTGTGTTTGTGCATACCGAAACATTGACGTTGAAATGCGTAATTGTGATTTTTTGAATGTATTTGTACGTTCCATGCATGATGGATATTACAGAGTCTGACAAAAAGTGGCCAAATATTTGAGTTGCGTTGTATGTTGTATGTTCTTCAATAATGGTATTTCTGGAAATGTAATAGGAACCAAAATACGAGGAGACAAATCCCGAACAAAGGGCCTCTCTGGCTTGTTTGATATATCGGGAAATCTGTCTTTGCTTCTTACCAAAGAGTGTTCCAATAAATCTAAAATGGAAAAAAGATATCAATGTTTGTCCTAAACATTTCAAAACTTTTTATTTAATGCTTATTAATAAAAAATTTAGAATTTTAATGCATACAAAATATGTTTATTTACCCTCTCATGCACACATATTTACATTAATTTTTACTAATGCACAAATAACCATAATTTGTTTTATGATAGAACAATAGATTAAAAAGCCGATGTAAACCAACTTTCTATTTGTGTCGCTATTACAATGTGAATGACAAAGGTTCCCATTATGTATTATATTTGGTTTATGCTCAGAGAACCTGGATGCAAACATTGATGATTATATATTTACTTTTCAGCAAATTTTAAAGTAAATATGTAATAATGATGGGTAAGTGTGTATGTGGGGTTGAGTGGGGGTGGGAGTAAAGTTGTCTTACACTAAAAAGTTGGTTTATTTGCATGTAAAACACCTCTGTTTGGATATAATTGTATAATAATTGTATACCCCTGAGAGAGCCCTGTTCTGAGTTTCCCCAGCAGCACTCCAATAGCAAGTCTGGGCGACCTTAACTTAGACTTCTTTAGGGTTGTAACCATTTCAACTAGCTCCTCAAACTGGTGCTTTTTCAGTCCTGTCAGGTTAAGCAATTCGTTGTCTGTGTAGTCCTATGGGTCGTCAAAGCTGAGGCGTCTGGCTGTGGATACAGAGGCTGAGTTTCGAAGGTTTTCGAGTAGTTTTACTAGCTGAGAAGTCTGTATAGTAGCATGATTTTACGAAGCTTAGATTTGTCTATACTGGCATCTTGCTTAAGCTGTTTCCCGTTTAAATGTTTTTACAACACCTGACCCCTTCCTCCAGTAATATTGAATCGTCTAGCTGAGAGACAAAAACACCATATGCAGGTGGTGAAGGTATATTGCTACATAAGGAAAGTTGACTGTAGAAAAAATGAAGTCATCGCGTTTATCATAAAGTTTTGTTGTTAAGTTACCATCAATGTCCATTTCCACTAAAATATCCAAATATGAAACAGATAACGCAGACTCTGTGGTATCTTTTATTTCATGTTCACTGGGATATATCGAGTCGACTTAAGTATGGAAATAACAATTGTTAATTGCTAATACGTCGTCGATATACCTTAATGTTGAGTTGAAGCCATAGTGAGTGATTTATTTTTGTCCTCCGCCGCAACGCGGAGCGGGGACATAGAAATGCCGGGCGTCCGTCCGTCCGTCACACTCTTTTGTAAGCGCTCTCATGCCTACAAATTTTGACGGATTTGCATGAAATTTATACCAAATGTTTATACTACTAATACCTTGGTCAAGTTCCTAAATCAGCCTTGGTCGATACTAGTATACTGCTTGACCGACGGGGGACCTAGGAATTCTATTCTTGTTTCACATACAAGTTTTTGAAAAATAGATCCGCTAACAATGGTGCACAATTGATACCCATAGGAATTCCAACAGATTGTTTAAAGACTTGATTTCCAAACACTACATAGATGTTGTCTAGCTATCAGAAACTCAAGCATCTTTTTAATGTCATCTTCAGAGTACTTGTGTATACAATCAAAATGGTTTTTAACAAAAAAGTTTTTTAGATTTTCCATTGACAATGTAAGCAATTTTACGAGTTCCATTTTTATTGAAGAAACAACTGTCGATGATATCAAAAAGCCTAGATTTTAATTTATCTAGTTCTTTCTCACTTCTGCATTATTGAAAAGAGAAGGATAGATGATTTTCATTTGGCCTCTCTGTTTCTCAAAATGTTCGAAATATAAATGAAATGGAAGAAAAAGTAAAATTATTAAATAATGTCATGTGGTGTAACAATTTTGTCAGCGATGTAACAACAACTTTTGATTACACCACTAACCGTTATACCACTGATGTATCCAGAGTAAGTGTAGCAGTATGACCCAAGAGATCAAAAAACAACACAAAGCCACATAGCGTATGTTTTGTTCAGAACTTTTTTGTTCTTTCATAATAGAAAACCTTGAATAGCACGTTATACCACTGAAACAGTTTGCATTGTGTTTTTCTGAGGATAATATTCTGTTACGTGACATGAATGGTCACATCTACATGTAAAGCAATGAACATTATAACATAGGCTATATGTGGCTTTGTGTTGTTTCTGATCTCTTTGGTCATACTTTTTCTCACAACGATGTCTGTTCTGATACTTTTATCTTTTTAGCAGGAGTGAATGGTGTCACTATTATCGGGTACCTGTAAAGTGCGAAACGAAATAGAAACGAAACGAAATATGCCGAAACGAAACGAAATCAAATTGAAAAGAAACGGAAACCAAAACTACAGAAACCAAATGAAATAAAATCGAGCAAAATGAAATCAAGTTCATTGCTTTACATGTAGATGTGACCATTTCAATCATTTTATATATTACATGTATATATTAAATTGTGTACTAGCATTTAAGAAGTAACGGGTTATGTTTGTTCATTTCTAGACGTGCGCATTTGTAGTTGTGGATACACTTCAAAAGTTATTGTCCATTTCTATGCAAAAAAAACAAAACACTGTATAGTCTGTCCTAAGATATTTATGCTGCATATTTGAACGGTTTTTAATAAAAATACACATACCTGTGACTGAAGTGCAATTAAAATCGATGAAAGGGAAAATTCCCAAGATAACTTAATTCACACATTATCATTTTTCCCTCGTAAAAATTCACAGGAACGATAACAGATTTCCTACGGAGATTTATAATAGGAATGTTGACATCTTTTCTCCATTCGGAAATACTCGGGACACCTCGCGCAATTTTTCAACGTTATCATCCGGGCGTCGTCATCTCCTTGGCAATGGAAAAACCTCGAAGACGTTTTATTTTTAGCCGTGTACTAATACCCGACAAGCTAGAGGGGGCGTTTCAAAGAGGAAATCTTGGGATTTTTTCATACTATTGAATAAACATCGTCTGAACCAAGAGGTATTTATAAATATTGAATAATTTAAGAAAATATGCGGCAAAAATATCTTGGGACAGACTATAACTAAATATAATCCTCAAGTTAACCTAGTATCACTTTTTTAAATACAATCCATTTGTAATCATACTTGTAAACAAAAAATCAGACTGTAGAACCTGGCGATTCTTGTTTTGCTATTGTCTATTTTAAAACCAAACTTTATCAAATCATGCACTTTTATAAAATGTAAGATAAAAGCGGAAAACTAGTAAAAAAATGTTATATAAATAACATGGTTAATTGCAACAGGTCCCCGGCCGTTTGAGATAAACTGAGTTGTCACACGTGCTTTCACTTTTTAGGCAAACGATATTAGTTGCTAACAGACTGACTGCCTAATTAATTTTGTTTTACTGTAGACGCAGCTTTTAGGGTGGTTTTTACAATCCTTTATACTGGAAATTTTATTTTTGAGAGTTGATTTTTAAAACAAACTCTCCTATGCAGTTAGTAAGACAAACCGAAAGTGAAACAGTGTTTGGACCTCAGCACAAATCATCGCTGCTGACAAGACTTAGTTCTTGAAAATGATTGATGAATTCGATGTAATGTATGCTAAAGCATTGTTTTTCAAGGAAACTTATTTAAAAATACCTTGAAAATAGTCAGATTTTAAATGGTACGAACAATTTAAATATTTTTTGTAGTCGTATGTATTCCTACGCCAGAGTTCAATATAGTCTGGTTCAACTCGACGCTCAGCTGTCTCCGTAAATGCTTGTCGGAGATTTACGGTGTCAGCCGAGCGTTTGGTTGAACGAGACTAGAGTTCAATATTGCCTGGATCCATACAATTTTCGAGAAATATTTTGTATTACTGATACATAGTTTGATTGAATTAATTTTACTCTAAATATTATTTAACATGATTCATATGGGGGTTTCTCGACATTCTTGTCGAAAAAGTCCAAAAATTCATATTATAAAAATGTGCGTAATTCAAATTAGAAACTGCATGTACTTGTCATGAAAAATAACATATCATTGATTTTAAGATAGACAAACATCGACAAAATCAACTCCCGTCAGTTCTTCAGTACTTTGTTTTATATTTATTACTCACAAAAACATAGACCTTGAAACCCACTGTGTGTGTGTGGGGGGTGGGGGGGGGGGGGGGGGGGAGTAATAGAATGAACAAACTCTTTTCATCTTTCATTGCATGTTATCATAATTCGCAATTTTTAAAAGTGTTTCTGGTACAATAAAATGTTATGTTATATTTAAGAATTTAGAAGAGTTGATGCAAAATATATTTTTCAGCTATTTATTAGATTTATATGCACCCACTGGCAGTATACGACGTCTGAAGTGACGCTATTTCTATAATTCAATCAAAATCAGTCCAAAATTTTCTTATCTTTTTATGAATGGGAAATATAAAGCGCATGCTTGAACCAGGGAACTTTTTGGGACTTATAAGCCTTGGCTAGCTACATCTCTGATTAAAATATTTTGTTTGTTCAAGCATGCGCTCTATGTTTTCTGAAAGAAAACTGCTTGAAAACAAAGCTGTTTTATGTTAAAAATGCAAAAATGGCGGGAAAGGGTTTTCTTTACGATGTCATATTTCAAATTGTTGGCAGTTGATTCAAAATGAACATTATGTAAAAACATCACATATACATCGGTACAAAGAAAACAAAGAATTACAGTAAAATAATGTTGTTCATTTTAGGGGGGGGGGCATGTTAGGCCCATATCATATATTATATACTAAACAAAAAAAAGGTGTAGCATAAATAATTTGTTGTCAATTTATTTAAAATCAAAGGATCAGAACAGTGTTTGGTTATGATAACAAGGCACCAATGTTTGACAATATTCTTTTGTGAAAAGTCACTTTTAGAAACACACAGGCTTAGAACACTCTACGGATCTACCCTGGGATCAGAATGGAATTTCACAAGTCAGTACCGTGTGTGGCAACCACCTGCATTCAATACTACGACACACCTTCTACGCATAGAGGATACATATCGGGATATTATTTCATTCCTCCTCTAGTGCTGTTGCCAGTTGCAAGAGATTCTGGGGCTGGGGTCTGCGCATCCTTACTCTCCTACCTAACTCGTCCCAAACGTGTTCGATTGGCGAGAGATCCGGAGATTTTGAGGGCCAGTCTAGCATGTCAACGTTGTTCTGGTTTAGGAATTCTCTTGTTGCTCGAGCAGTGTGAGCTGTTGCGTTGCCCTGTTGGAATGTTAGACCAGGGCCATTGGTGCGCAGATATGGCAGTACAATGGGGGAGAATTTCATCTCTATATCGTTCACTACAACAAGTCTTGTTCTGTTTCCACCACAAATCCCCCCTAACCATTACACTACTACCACCAAATCTGTCTACTTCTGTCACACAGCAACCGGCAAAACACTCTCCACGTCTCCTCCAAACACGGTTTCTTCCATCGGCAAACTTCAAACTAAAACGAGACTCGTCACTGAAGAGAACTATGGGCCAGTGTTGCACCCGAAAGCGAAATGGTGCCGCGCCCAGTTCCGTCGGGAGGTCTTGTGTCGATCTGTCAGCTCTGTTCTTTTGTACGGTCTACGGGCTTTCAAACCGCAACGCTTCAGTCGGTTTCGTACCGTCTGAGAGCTAATCCTCCTCCTTAAAGCATTTTGAGCTGAATCTACCACCGTTAAAAATCTGTTTCTCATATGAAGCAACCGGATTTGACGGTCCTCTGTAGGGGTGGTTACTCTGGGTCTTCCACTGCGGGGCCGGTCATCGGTAGATCTAGTGGTTTGGAAACGTCTCCAAAGAACATGAAGAAGGCTGAGCGTCTTCTGAGACGTTCCGACTGTGGCTGCTACAGCGTTTTGGGACATGTCTACTTGGAGCATCCCAACGCAGCGTTCAAGGTTTTCTTTAGACAATCGGGGCATTTCAAAAATCGCATTTAATGAACTAAATTTTTGATTTTCATTTTTGACAGACAGCAAAGATATTCTTTGCAGCAAAGATATTCTTTGCAAAGAATTTTGCGGATACACGTGGTCAAACTGTGTGTAGCACGGGCTTCTACCCATTGTACTCACCGTCAGTTAAAGGGCGTAACGGTTTAATAATCAGGATTTTTTCATCACAATAGAATGTAATTTAACTCTGTTATAAAGGACATTTATTGTCAAAAATTTTGTTCGAACGAAAGTAAAACAAAATTGTACACTTACATATATACCTTTCTTTTTTTGTTCAGTATTGCATTGAATCATGATTTTTTGAAGTATACAGTCTCATAACTGCAGCGGTGTGTACATACAAATTGAGTCGTTATGAAAATTTGTATGCACACATCGCTGCAGTTATGAGACTGTATTCTTCAAAAAAATCATGATTTATTGCTTATATTTAATTTTTTTAACTTCTTGCCTTGTCTGCAAATGTGATTTATACCTTTAAATTCCAATCTTATCCTAAGGGTAAGTTCATATTAATGGAAGAGCCACAGTAACAGCCACAAACGTTTACTTTGATGTTCGCTTGTGACGTTGCAGTTTACAGCGTTCAACGTTTGTGACGTCATAATACAACTCGTCATTTTAACCTTTGAGTACCCTGTGTGATAACAGAGGTGCGTTCAACAGCGCGAGCGCTCGCCACCGTTCGCGAGCGCTCGCTTCTGAACGATCACGTTAGCGAGAGCGATCGCGAGCACTCGCTAACACACTCTCGACGTTGTTCGCCCTTGAATCCAAGATGGCGGCGAAAATTTGTGAAATGAAAATTGCACACGATTTTTTGGCCGAAATACGGATATGGTTAGTTATGATATGTATTTGTTTCCGGAAATCATCAACTAAGACGTTAACGGTTTTTGTTTTAGTTCTTTTGTTTACAGGATTCGGTCATACTAAAACACGCCTGCCGACGCCTGCCGGGGAAAACACGCCTGCCGAGAGAAAACCGCACGCCTGCCGTTTACCTGATGGATTATTTTAATATTTTCTTTAATATTTTATTTAACTTAACCAAATTAAGTATCATAATAACAAAAAGTTGACTTTATATTGATTATTTAGCACAAAATTGGCAAAAATGTTCAATGTTGGTAAAGATAGATAACTCTTACGTAGAATTCATACGCCTGCCGAGGAAATCTAGACGCCTGCCGTTAATTTGATGGATTATTTTACTTTTTTCTTTGATGTTTTATTTCTTTTAACTAAATAGATGATAATAGAAATCAAAAGTTGATTTTATATTAATTAATTAACACAAAATAAGTAAAAATCGGGTAAGCTGATAGCTCTTCCGAAGAAATCATACGCCTGCCAAGAAAATGTATACGCCTGCCGTTTAGTTGATGGATTATTTTAATTATTTCTTTGATATTTTAGTTTACTTGGCTTAATAAACGATAACAGAAATAAAAAGTTGACTTTAAATTCGTTAATTAACACAAAATTAGTAAAAATCGGTAAAATAGATAACTCTTACGCAGAATGCATACGCCTGCCGAGAAAATCTATACGCCTGTCGTTTATCTGATATATGATTTTTTTTTCTTGGATATTTTATGTTTCCTAACTAAATACATGATCAAAGAAATAAAAGGTTATTTTGCATTCGCTGTTTAATGAAAATATTATTAAAAATGTTCAAAGTCTGTAAAGAAGACAAAGAGTTCTTACCCTGCTTACGCCTGCCGAGACACTGAGTTGTAATAAGCCTGCTGATTTAATCATTTATCCATGTCTTTTATTTTCATTTCTTGAAAAACTTCAGCTTTTTACATAGTTATAGTTTATTAGTGTTTTCATAACCTTATTTTTTGTTGCAATTAATTAAAGATATATTTCAAACTCGAATCAGGGACATACATGTACTGTTAATTACATGTATATAGCCTACATGTACATGACTTTTGTATGTCTCTGCTCGAATTTTAAGATTAAAGTTTCCGAAGAACCCTTAAAATATGCATGTATTTTACGTATGATTAACGTTGTAAAGTGATTCAAATCGTGTCAATATCCTTGGTTATAAGCCTGGACTGTCTCGTAAATGATAATGAATGATATTTTCCCCTACAAAATAAGTTTTGTTTTCTTTATATTTTATAAGCCTCACGAAGATATATAGTAACACAAATGTTTCAATGTTTACGGTTATGAATGGACTATACATGTTTTATGAAGAGGCGTAAGTCTAACCAATTAAAAACTTATCATCCGGGCTTATTAATCAGAAATATTTTTTTTATTAAGTGCTTGTACATGATATATACATATACATGTATAAGGATAAAATGGTATTATTCTTCAATTTTATCGATACATAAAAAATACAAATATAAGAGTCAGAAACCATGATATGGCGACCTTGCTCTATCAATTGGAATAATTAAAGTGGACTGCAAGGTTTTAATAATACTTTTGGGTTAATAATTAGGTGTAAGTTCAAAGGCTATACATAGTATCTTAAGACATACTTAGGTAGATCGACTCGTTCATAACTATTTTTCTCAGTCACCTAAAACACATGAGAGAGAGATAGAGAGAGAGGAGAGA